>NC_056725.1:720680399-720698982 GCF_019279795.1 Protopterus annectens | reverse complement strand
TTTTTTTTTTTTGTTGGTTGATTTGGCATATTTATGGTCTTTATCTCATAAACCCAAGGCTCATGGTTTGATTCTGCCTTGGTCTGAGGACCCTAGTGGTATACCTCAATAGTGCTCTGTTTGGGAGACTGTGCTGACCAATGCATAGGTTTGAATCTTAGCATGTGCATGTATTTTAGCTTTCTCTGTGGCACAGGGCGTAAGAGCAGTGAGCTCCTGGTTAGAGCACAGGTGACCCAGGGATCAAACCCAAATGATTCTCTTTTGGGAAGGGGAGTTTGACATAAGGGAGGAGATGGCATTATGGTTAAGGTGTTTACCTTACATTTAAATTGTACAGGATTTGATTCTCACCTTTGAAAGGGAAATCAGCTAAGCTTAAAATGATCCACAAGGGCAGCTAGCCTTACACTTACCCATGAAGTCATGAACTTATGTAAGCTGGGGAAATGGTAAGAAAGCAAGAGGAAAGTTATACTGTTAAGTCAGGTAGCAGAGGCACACATACAAGCAAGCATAAAAGATGGTCTAGAATGACAAGAGAGGTGCAGGCATAATGAGGGAAGGTAACACAATGGAGACACAAAGAGGAAAAGTAATGGTGATGTGAAGGACTGGACAACAAACATACCCATGTGGACATAGACACAAAAGGGAAGGGAAACATCAGCAGGAGTAGGACGATGGGGAATAGGATAGAGTACACAGCTACAGTCATGACACAATGGAATCATAATCACCACCTTTGGATCTCTCATCCCTGGGGTCTGGCTCTGACAGTAATTCTAAAATGGGGAAGGGAATAATGGGTAAGGGAATAACTCAAGTCACTGGATAAGTGTCTCCAAGTAACTGAGTTTGTCATCCAGCCACCTGATAATAAGGCCACCCACTATATCCTCCACCTGCCCCACTGACAGCAGCATCAGCAACTGGAAATGGAAACATCAATGTAGTGGCATTGGTGTTGGTACTGCACTAGAAAGTGATGGAGGGGCAACAGACCTGGATGGTGGCAGGGGTGATGGTTTGGATACTGCTGTATATAAATGTAAACTAAATGGAAAGAAAAATAAAACAAATGTATATAATGGAAATTATAACGAGAAAAAGGGTGGGGAAGAGATGTGCAAATACAAAGAAAAAATGCAGATGAAACATATTCAGTCTGAACATTTTACATGTACTATGATACAATGTTCGAGAAACTCCCACCCCACTGTAAGGAAGATGTGGCAACATACAACCCCTAGGAGACTTGAGCCCACAGCCTTTTGTACACACACAAACTAAAAGACAATGGATTTGCATTCTGTGCTATATCTGCCACTGGAATAAAGCTTTCAGTATAACACACACTTACAGAATGAATAAGACAACATGCAGCTCACTCCAGTGTGCATATCACACTGATGGGTACTGTACTCAGAAGGACCAATGAAACACAAATGTGTGCAATAGCAGAGGAGGAGGCGCAACATTTGGGAAGAAAACCCAAAGCCATCAGCGTTTTCATTGCTTAACCAGGAAGTAGCTGAGCTACCAGCACACTCTTACTAAGGAGTTCAGTTAAGCCTGCATTAATGTCAGCAGTCCAGGTAGTCCAATAAAGTAGGATGAAAGAAAATTAAACCAATGCAATGGAGACTACAGGTCTCACATGATTTCCCATGAAATGTAGTACTGTAAAGAACAAGAAACAGAAATGCCAAACACAAGGTCACAGTAGCTGACCAAGGGAGGGATTGAACCGACTAGAAGCAAATGAGTAGGACAGCAGCAAGTTAACATTTTGAACCTAGTGTGTGCACTCACAAAAAAAAAAAAAAAAAAAAAAAAAAAAGAAAAATGTAACCAATGATACATGCAGTCAGCCATGTACCGCTCTCATTAAGTAATGGATGTGCAACTTAGGTGCCAATACTGTAAAGAACAATGGCTAGAGCCTGTCTCTCTTTATGCTGCACACTCCTTATAGGGCAGTTGTATTAAATGGTCTGAAGTGTTAGGCAGCATATATATTCTAGCATACCAGCTGGACTTGCATTAAACTGTTACCTTAATATCTTAAGCACCTTAATGTTATATGATAGAGCCTAAACAACTGACAATCTGCAGCACTGACCTTGTATGGTAATGATGTGACTACAGTCCATCATGCTGTTTGAAGTAATGGTTAGTCCAAGCAAATTGTGTGTGCCCAAAAATAAAGTATCACTCTGGAAACTAAGTGTCAGTCTTGCAGGAAACCCTTACCTGTCAGATTACTGCTTTAATAGCTAATATAATTGCTAACATGAGCAACTATACTATCTGTAACAGGTATACTGCTGTTGGCACTCTGAGAAGCTTCAGGTTCCTCTTATGTAGATGCACATTCCCTGCACTTTGTTCAGGGGATGAGGAGAAAGACATGGGAGTGTGTTAAGATCTTTGTATCATTAACAGTAGCAATTTGTAGATTATGATAAACCATGGTTTACTTACGGTGCAAAGGTGCTGGCTGATCCTCAGCCTCCCGTCATTACAGGAGATTGTGAGCTCTTGTTTGTAAACTGCTTTACTGGGGACAGCATTACTTGCCATTATGGGGTATATCTGTGAACTGTCAGGTCTTCTGCAAAGTTAGACCAAACCTCTACCTTATACTGAGACTTGGTAACTGTCTTGAAAGAGACTGGTCCTGTATTGCTAATGGAGGATTTCCATCTCTTGGCTCACCACCTTTTTGCTATAAACTTTCCTTCAGATGCCACACTGGTAGCTATATCAATATGGAGTGAGAAATGGTTGAAAATTCATGGTCACACATTTTGCATGTGGCAGCTGTCACACAAGGTCAAATTCATTTGCACATCCGGTGTTGAAAAAGTAAAATATAAGTAGTGTATGATAGAATTTCAACATAGATGTTTGAAAAATAGATGTTTGAAAAATGGCAGCCCTGCATATTGGAATATGGTGATAGTGAATTATGCATTATAAGCACTTCACTCTGTCCCTAAAACCATGAACTGAACCAGTTTGTGCTCTGCTACCCAATGTAGCCAAGCATGTGCACACCCCTGTAGGGAAGGTGACACTAAGTTTAGCCAGGGTGCACGATGTAAAAACTGAGTTTTCAGAAACTTGTGCATTCAGCCCGCATTTTCATGATCATGCCCATATAAGCACAAGGGCAAGTACTGATCTTCATCTCACTATGGATGAAATTGTGGAACAGCTTTGTCACTGAGCTTAAGAAATCCTTAACTTACAACACTTGCTTAACCTCAGACTAGATAAATCTAAACTTCTACAGCTTAACATGCATAAACAATGAGCTTTGATACTTGCATTGTTACTATGTCATATTTAAAGCTGACACAGTACTTTCAATGGGTTATAGAAAAACTTTAAATCCAATTGTTCTGTGAAGCTTAAGGAGAAACACCCATCTGCACTTCATATCACCTGAGCAAAGCATTTAGCCGAGGGTAGTGCAGCCTGTGTGTTAATCTGTGACTGTTTTACTCTGTAGTAGCCCACCACATTTTCCAGAGTGTTTATGGAATTGTCAGTTAACATAGTTGGTATCCGGAAGAGTTGCAGTAGTGTAGCTGCTGTACTGTATGGGCCTTTATTTACTGTTATCTGACTTGCATTTGGTGAACAGTCTGCTTAGACTTGTGTGAAAGCCAGACACACAGGCAGCATGGTGTATGTGCTTGGAGAAGTTGTTTAAAAGGATTTGTTGGCCACTTCTGATCATGATATACCTAAAGATCAATTTCTAATTAAACAGAAGAAACATACCAAGGGGGCTGCAAACAAAACCTCAAAAAAGTCCAAGTTCTAGGATGCTGAGAATGAGGTGCTTATCAATGGACTTTGTCTCTATAGCCTGTTGATCTCTGGCTTAGATTCAGCTGATTTGGGCCTTCTCTAACTGGAAGGACATGGTGGTACATATAAATGCAGTCAGTGTCCAGGGCTACACCTATGCAATGGTCTAATGCAGTGCCAGTGATTAGTCATACCACATAACAATGGGGGCCTACTACGCAGGCTGACAGGTGGAGCAGCATCAATCAGACCCATACCTCTTACTGAGGCAGAGGAGTTTCTGGTGTCCTTGTGGGGCACTTGCACATCAGGTCTCACAGTATGGTGTTGGACATTGGTGCAGAGATCTTTTGGGAACCAAGAATATCTACTGAAGATGCCCCATGGTGGAGGCTGCTATTTCTTTTTTAAGCAGCACATGTAGGTCCTTCATAACCATTCCTCTTTGGCCTAGTTGATGTTGCCTGTTTGGGATGCATAGGAACACCTTGGATTGTGCCATCACAACTTGCTGCTTAAGGTACTGTATTAACATGTGTTTGGTGAGCTACTGCTCCAAAACCTCATTTAATAATATTCATCTGGCTTTACCTACTCAGTTTGTTGTACTTTGCAATAAACACAAGTGAGCATACCTCTTAACTGCCCAGATTTTCTCAGAATGTCCAGATTTTTGCCTCATTTTTTAGTCTCCATCATAAAATTTGCATTTTTTGGCAAGTCATTGAGAACGGAAGTCACTAAACAGACATTTGAGTTTCAGACTTCATATCCTTCAGCAAATGCATGCTAACACCAATCCTGTTCTGACAACTTTATAAGGTTATAAGAGCATTATTTAAAGTCTATCCCTCTTTTGGGGTCTTTATCCTCCCATTATTGTTGGCTTTGTCTAGATTTCTTACTCTTAAGTGGCTGAGAGGTATGTAGTCGAGCTTTATCCAGTATCAGTATTGTGGAATTGTCACTGCCTGAAGTTGGAGGATCTGATGCCCCTGTGAATGATGGCAGGCATGTGTTGGCATAGTCAGTAGGTTAAATGTTTGCGCTGGACACAAGGAATGTGACCACTGCATCCCTTACACATTTCATGGAAAAAGCCTCTATGCCTGTGATCACCCAGGAAACACCGCACATAGGACAGGTTACTGGGGACACCATCACTCAAGAATGTGCAACACCACATACCAGGCACACATCTGGATCTGCCAGACAAGTGCCACGCCTCAGTTTATTATGAATAAATGCTGGATTGTAAGACGATTTTTGTGGGGGAGTACAGAGACCTGTATCATATATGGCACAGACTTGAAACCAGAGTACCTAATGACATGGATATCTATGACTCAGCATGCCAACAAACAAGAATCAACTTGATGTCTAGATACAGGGATGTGATGCTTAGATCAGTTGGCCTATGTGAGCCCACAGGTTATTCCCAGAAAGAATGCTTTTATTCAAAGTGACTGGTTATTTGCCCAAGACCCCTGGCATTCAACATGCTACCACTAATCATCTGAAGATACATCAGCACAGACATTTTGGGCTGCACCCTCAGTGTGAGGGCAGGGGTTGTGCCACCTCACCATTCCAACATCACTGACCAAGGCTGAAGAGGTTCATGCTAAAGCCCTCGCCAGTTTAGGGGGAACTCAGTACAACCAGGGGCCGCTTGCATACTGGTTTTGCCTCAAGGATGATTGTACGCAGTCCTGCCCCGAGTCTGATATTTGCTTGGGGCTGAGAAAAGAATCCTCCTAACAGTCTATGTGTACAGATCTTGACTGTAACCATTTTTACAACGTGGGTCAACAACTTCTCCCTTTGACATTATGTAGCTAGACCAAATATCGTACTCTTCTAGCAGTTGATATCATTGTTATCATTGTCTTTCCTGAGGCAGTAAAGACTATGCTGGTCAGGGTCTTGGTAGGTAATCTAACATGCAAATGTACACTGACAGCAATATTTAGGTACATGAACATAAAACGTTTCTTGTGTAGCCAGGATCAAGACCTGAGCTATGGAAGTAACAAAAAGACGTTTGTGACTATGCATACTTATGTAGTCAGTAAATTATGTCATGGAAAGTATCAGTACAGGTCTGCAAATACTCAAATGCATGATTGTACATAAGGTGCTGATTTCTGATTATCAACCTATAATGATATGACACAAACATGAACTAGATGGTAGCAGATGTCATTGAGGTCTGATGCAATGTTTTGCCTTTTTCAAAAAGATATAACAAATGATGCTAGGAGCTAGCCATATATTGTTGATCATGTTGTTGATGGTGACAATTGCTGGGTTAGTCTTTGTTGGTGGATTTGAATTGTATGGAGTTCCTTCATTTTCCCTACTTTTATTCATTAATCTGGGCATGAATGTGGTAGGCACTGACACTGTTGTAGTTTGTGAATAGAATCAAAGTTGCACCTTGCGGTTGGTGCTAAGTTTTTTCTTGGATTTTAATTTAAAGAACTGAGAACAAAATTTGTTTACCTAATCACAAAATGCATCATATTGAATGTTCGTTCCCATCTTTCAGGACTTCTCTGTTATTGAGCAGTTTTTTTTTTTGGAAAGCATGGTGCGAGGGAATTTTCTGGGTAACTTATCACACCACTCACAGTTCTGTTAAACTGTGTGCTTGTAATGTGCCATTTTTCATGACATCTTGGCAGAGCTCACCTTATTTTAATAAGTACTGTTTGCTGAAACAAGGCACCTGGGGACTGCATTGTTTTACAAAGCAGTATTGCATATTTCAGTGTTCAACATAACTGATCATGGTCATGTGTTTAATGTTTAGTTTGTAACACTATATATTGAATCAGTCGTTTACTAATTTGTTCCATCACACTGTATTCAAGTGCTCTGCCACATACTTACTCCAGATGTGATATGTTTGTTTTGGTTTTCATTTTTATCTGTATTCATTGTTCAGATGTCCATTATTGTTAAGCAATTTGAGAAACAAAGCATTATAATATAATTGAACAATCCAGCAAGGAATGTTTTCAATGACAAATGCCTGTAATTTATTTAAATAGCATGTTTAGTGAACCAGAATGTACTGATTCACCCTGTAATTTGCTGTAAATATCAATGTACCACAATTTTCTCCTCTGCTTACAGAAAAATATGCATTTCTGGTAGAACATCCTAAATTAGATTAGCAGTACTGTTCTTATATTCAGTAACCTACCTACTTCTTTGAGGTGACCTATGTTTAGCTTTTGAGCCATGAATGAACTAATCCGATTTGACTTCCAATTCCTCCACAAAATGAGTTTGTCTGCAAATACTCATGCTACAGACCTAATTCTTCACGAGAACATAAACAAAACTTGCTGAAGAGATAGGTTCTAACAGAGCATATTCCAACCTATGGATTAAGTCGTCAGTACACGTCAAACAAAGTACTGCTTTGGCTACCTTTAAGGCTAGACTTAACTTGTATTTACCCATTCAGTCTTTTATACTAGGCTTATGTAAGGCCTTGCTCAGCTTGAGAGGTAAGCAGTACTAAATGCTTGACAAGGATAGGAAGAGCTTTTAAGTTTGTCTACTTAAAAATGTTTATGGCTGTGGTCAATTGATTGATCTAAAGAAATTCCCTTTAATCATGGAGTTAACTGTACTCGATTTATATCCTTTTCTAGGAGTACCAGTACATGATATTCTAAAAGAAATAGAACTTCCTATTTCCTATTTAACTATAGTAAGACAGCTAAAAGACTTGGTTAAAAACTATTTTAATAACTTTGAAATGAAAGGGGAGGATTTAACCATTTCTCGTAAACTATGGGAAGCGCTGTTGCAGGATAGAAAATATATAACCGCAGCATATAAATTAATAAAAGAGAGGAAGTATAATAATTATATTCTTTTATCGAGTTACTGGAGAGAGAAATTGATATTGCCAGATGACAATAAGATATTGGAGGCATTTAAGTTAACATTAAAGTCCGTATCCCTTCAGAAATTGGTATTTACGCAGCTGATGATATTTAACAATGCATACTATACTCGTCTCACTTTGCACAAATTTGATGCGAAAAATTCACCCATATGCCCACAATGCTTAGATCAGACAGCAGATTTACTTCACATGTTCTGGAGTTGTAAGTGCATTTATAAATTGTGGAATTCATTAAAATTGCAGTTACAAAAAATGGGTTACCAAAATTCAACACTCTCTTGGGAGTTTATGATTCTTCATATTCCCCTGGAGAATCTAGATAAATCAAAAACAATTGTAATTATGAATATTTGCCTATTAATGAAATTATATATAGCCACAAATTGGTTGAACCCAGCCCAGACATCGTGGGAAAATTTCAGATTGTAGGCAATAAAACACATCTTAGCGCATAAACTGTTAATTAGTGACCACAAGAAAAATATCAACAATATAAAAATATGGGAGCAAATTTTTAATATTGTTTTGGCTTAGAGGTTACTATCCACTTTTTCTCAGGAACCAGAGTATAGTCTAAATCAACCTTAGATTAGATAGAGAATGTACAGAAAAGACAGATTGTTGGCTTTGATCTGTTAATGTTGGATTTTTTTATTATTTTCCTTTTGATTGTTAGTGCTGTACCTTTGATCAATACATGAGGTTGATATATATGTGAAATTAACCAATGGAAGCATTTTGTATATATTGTATATAATGTGTGAATTTGTAATATGGTTGTGAAAAATAATAAAAAATGATTATTGAAAAAAAAATGTTTATGGCTAGACATCTTATGGACCACTGTTTTTTCTATCATATTTTGTCACAGGACAGTGAAAAAAAACCTCACACTCAAAATATATCATAAATATGGATAAAAAAAGACTCAGCTTTATTAACTATAACTAAGTAAAATCATCTCTATGATGTCACCTGGAATCTGAAATGCAGTTCAAAGTTCAAGTCTGTGTGGTATAGAAGGATAAAGTCCTGATTATAATCCAGATAGCTGAGTTTGACTAGTGATGCTTGAAGAACCTGAAGGGTGGTATGATGAGAGTGAGTGACCACTATTGTCTCAGCTATAAAGGTGAGAGAAACCAGTGGTTCTGGTCAGCTGGTCATAAACATGCAAACAGAGCATTGTATTGTACTGAAATGGCTAGGACCAAAGACGTGAGGGTGATGATCCAAAGTTATGGTAGTGATTGTAGTCTGGGGGGAAGCATACCTGAGCAAGGAGACGTTTAAGATGCCCCGTTGGGCTGTGGATGTTCACATCCATCACCAGGGCCAGTGTTAGGATCATAATACAAACATTCTCTTAGATGCTAAAAAGGGCAAAAAACATCTTCACTGATGCCTGATGATACATTGTGAGGGGCTTGGTGTTTGGTAGGCATAAAGGTGAAAATAAAGACAAAAAAAGGAATGCAGTTACTCAGGCTTTGGCTATACTCTGACCTATCCTATCCAAGTTTCACTGACAAAACACTAGCTAAAATAAGTTGCTGCATGTTACACAATATCTCCACCGCTAACACCTGAGGTCATACTTGTACTAATGTTTGGTTATCCTATGAGACACATATGCTCTTTCTGTAACAAAAGCTTCACTCTGAATACAATATGTTTATGATAAATAGACCAAGGTTCTAACATCACTGTTCCAGCATTCATTGTGCACATATTCTTCCCATTCAAATTTGACTGCCAGAATGCTTCCTGCAATTTAATTTATAAACTGTCTCATTATAAATTATGTCTCACTCCTCCAATCTGTAGTACTGTGCAACTTGCTGTTCTCTGCCTAGGGATTGCTGATCTCTGTATGCATTTGATTTTGGATTGGATTTACTCATTTAAAGATTTCTTCTTTCCATTTTTTATCTTTACTCATATTGCGTTTTGTTTTGTTTTAGTTAGAAAAGATTTATTTTGCAGACAGTGAATAAAATCCAGCTAATGGGAGGAGTTTAGCAATAACATTCCTAAGCTGATTAAACCTGGTGGCTTTAGATTTGGTCACCCCTTATATAAATCTGTCTTTGGACACTCGTTCCAGTGTCATCTCATAAGCTCATTCTGCTGTGCACTGAGAGATCAACTGTGAGTATTGCAGTTACACAATGCTTGGCTCATAATCTATGAGTAAACTAAGATTTATATTATCATATCCACTGTTTCAGCACTTGTTTTTAGCATTGTTTTGTCACAGCTGCATTAATTGAGTGTTTCTGTGTTGAAATATCTGAACTTTTTACTTTATTTACAGTCTTTAGTTAGAACTGTGGCTCTCTGTTCAGCAGCACCTAGTGGTAATCTGTACAGTTGCCAGTAACTTGCAGTGTAGGTCCTCCTTGTAATGTGTAGAAGCCAATCTCTCACAGTATGTTTCCCTTAAAATACCCTTACTGTCTAGACAGATTTTTAACTACTCGAGTATCTAGTTTGCTTATAGCTGAGCATTGCTCATAAAGTTCCTTGTCTTATTGACCTATTCAATATTTACATTTCCCTCACTCCTCCCTAGTGGATTAGCAGTCACAGATATGTGCTTCCTGACTCTCTCTGTGGTCTTTCTAGTTGAGTTGGGCATTTTGAGGCATTGTAGCAATTGCCTCATGTATACTGACAACCCACATGTTAATAAAACAGATAGTGTATTTACATCTCTCACACACTTTAATGCTGGAGGTAAAACTCTCTCATATAACCAAAACTAATTCTATAGTGGTTGTGAGTGACACTTGTGTCATACCTACTTACAGGGTAAACACCCTGCTGATAAGACTACTTATACTGAGGCACTTATAGGTAACATTCCTAAAACCCTAAGACCTCCTGCACAGCACAATCAAACAATGGTCCTCAGCCATCATGAAAGCATTCCTTTAAAAGACAATCACAGCTACAAATAGTAACATTGTACCCGATGCCTTTACTGCTAAGTCCTCAGGGCAAGCCAGCACACGACCAAATTCTGTGGTCATTGGTGGTTTTATAGTGAGGCACATAGATATCCCCCTCGGGTTGAATAAGGGAATAGTCAAGATTAGCTGCCTTTCTGCGACTAGGATCCATCAAGTTGTGCAGGCACACGGGTCATTGAACCACAGGTACCTTTATGGCTCTGTCAGTCAATGTGGGTACCTCCCTTGACTATATGAGGTGAGACATGATTGAGCTTGTTGATTAATCTGTCTCAGGCAGGTATGAGCCTAGCACTGAGCAGCATACTACCTTCTCCAATCATGATCCCACATTACCAACAGAAAATGATTGATTTTAACAATTGGCTTATCTTTTGCTGTAATTCCAAGGGGGTACCATATTTGATGGCATGGGAGGACATGGTTGACAGACCACACTGCTTTGCCCTTCTAGGCTTTTGGATATTGGCAAAGACCTTTTCCACCTCCATAGTGCCTTTTGTAGGCAATGAGAGACACAGATCTCCTGACTTAACCAAACCTATGAAGGAATATCTGAAGGAGTACTGTTCAGTGCTAGAGGTCTTAACAAGAAACTCCACTCCCCTGGAGAGTGTAGAAATCTGTATAATAATGGAGACATGGTCTAAGGTCACAGAGAGTACCCTGGCAGTGTAAGGTTATAATACCTTTCACACCTTTAGACCAGCTACTGCACAGGAGGACCTAGAGGTGGAGGAGTCTCAGTTTATTTTAAAAACAAGCTTACATCCAGACTTGTTCAAGTGTATGTCCCACTGGGACTTGTATATAAGCAACTCATAATAAACAGGGTCTCATACCATATCCTTGCAACCTAAAGATCTAGCTGCAAAAAAGAAAAAAATCTTAACCAAGCTTAAGAAGAACAAAGCCCAACCTACTAAAAACACCTGACCAATTTAAACATGCAGCTAAGAGGGTTAATTAATACGTCAAAGGCTAACTTTGAAGAAAAAAGAGCTTCTCAAGCAAAGGAAAATCACAAAGCTTTCTACAGCTATGTCCATAACCTCAAGGGAAACATGCAACAATGCTCAGCACATTTTGTAAGTGGCATCACCCACACTGAACCAGAGGTCATTGCCAACCTTTTGGCTGACAGGATCAGCTCAAATTTCTCCCCAGTCCCCCCAGTAGTCCAAAGGAAATACTGCATACCACAATCTCCCCAACCATTAAGAGGGAACAGGTCTTTAATGTACTTTCCAAGAGCAAAAACACTGGATTGATAGACCCTGATAACATCCCAGGATGCTTATTAAATAGCATGGAATATGATGTCTCTGGGCCACTTGAATCAGTTTTCAACTTGATTCTGCAGCCAGGTTTTATGCCCAAAGAGTGAAAGATGGCTACAGTCATTCCTCTACAAAAATGAGGCCCAACCACAGTTCGAGATAAAAGAGGACATAGGTAACCTGCAAACAATGGACCCATCACAGTTCAGCTTTATTAAAGGAAGGTACTTATTTGAGAGGGTCACTGAAGCAATCGCTGAAGGCAAGACTGTGTACACAGCTTACCTCAACCTGGCCAAGGCTTTTGATACAATACCCCACTCGGGCATTATATAGACAAGTTTACTACATTAGGTATTAACCCTACTGTCACCTTCTGGATACCTAACTGGTTCACTGATAGGACCCAGGAGGTCTAAATCAGGAAAGTCACCTCCACCAAGAGGCCAGTTACTAGCGGAGTCCCCCAGGGATCACTACTGGACCCAATCCTTTTTGCCATCTATTTCTCTGAAGTGGCAGCAAATGCTGAAGGTTTATGGCTGACCAAGTTTGCAGATAATTAAAAGTTGGAGTTACGACTCCCCTGCAGACACTAGCATTCCAGTATGCCTGTCTGACTAATGGTGCTAAAGCCATGATTTTAAACTCAATGCTAAGAAATGCATAATTGTACCCCTTGGGAAGTAAACCATCCCAGCTAATTACCATACTGATAATATGCCCTAAAGATTTGACCCAGTGGTCAGTGAACTGGGTACTCATGTAGATAATAGCCTTGCCTTTGACCACCATATGGCCACAGTGGTAAGGAATCCTTTTATTTTGTGTATTTTATAAGTAAGGGCTTATAAGCTTATAAGTTAGGTCCAAAGAAGTAATTATCTCACTGTACTCCGCTTTTATCAGACCAATCAGAGTACAATGCTCCCTTCAGTATGTACCTGACCAGGCATATGCAGTAACTAGTGTGACCTCAGAAGTTCCTTACAAAAAGAATACAAGGCATAAAAACATGCCTTACACAGAGCACCTTCAAGCCCTTTCCCTGTGCTTGGTCTCTAATAGATTTCTAAAGGGTGATTTATGCCTGGCTTGCAAGGCATCCACCAACCCCACATTTATGAATCTCCTGCATATTTGTAAGTCAAACAGTACCAGAAATACAAGGTCTAAGGACCTGAATTTTTGTCTGATTTAAACAGAACATGCTGGAGAAACAGATGTGTATCACAGAAACTGACCCTCCTAAGGAATAGGTGTCCCATCCAAGTGAAGCTGAGCTTGTCTATTACCCAGTTTAAGTGTAACCTTAATCAGTGGATGGGAAATAGACAAATTACACTGGGCCTGGCACCCATATTCTTTATGGTCAAAGGTAGCTTATAAATGCATGTCTGGCTGTCCATGTCCTGTGTGGGTACAGGACATCATTCTTTTAGGAAAACCTGGTTAGGCTTAAAAAGGCCCCCTGGTTTGTTAGCCTAGTTAATAATCTATGAAAATATGAATCTGTATATGAAGACTGACTCTGCACTCAACTTTTATCATGTTGTTCCCTTAATATTTATCAGAATGGGGACGAGGCTTTTTCATCTAGGCAGATAAAATTGGAATGCCTTTACAATTATCAAAAGACTGGACACATATAAACATTTCAAGTCTGCTATAAATCTGCTTTAAATCCCTTTGTACTGGAATATTTTGACAACTATGACTGAACACTTTTGTGTTCTGTTGTGACAGAATTCCATCACTGCTCATCTTCAAGCTGTGTCATCATTAGCTGTGACTTTCTAGCTTATTATCTTGCAGTATTAGTCTCTATATCATTACCCTTAACTGTATTCCATCTTCCTCATTTCACTCTAAATATGTAACAAAAACATATTTCACATTTTGACTTTCACTGGCTATATATGCACAAGAACCTTCTTCATTTAGACTACCCCCAAAATTAAATAAATAAACTATGGAAGAACTAAAAGAATTGGAACACAAGATCACCAGCAGAAAACTAGCAGTTCCTCAGAATTTAGGGCCAAAACTACTTAGAAAAATCAAATTTACAGACAGTAGAGCAAGAGTTTATACCTACAGCTGATGAGTTCTCTTAATGTGAATATTACTTATGTCTGTCTACTACAATGGAGATGAACCATCTGAGTTCTTTCACTGTATTTATGAGTTTACCAGCAAGCCACCAACACACTTTTGTTTTTATCATCTTGTTGTTTATTGCAAGCTAAATACCAAAACAGTGAACTAAAATACATAAACAAAATTCAAAAGGGCAAGCCCAACTGCACCCCTCCAAAAGTGTGTATGTTTCTGCACAGTCTCTGTGCGCGTGTGTCTGTCTGTCTGTGTCTCTCTGTGTCTGTCTGCCTCTGTCTGCCTATCTGTGTGTGTGCCCGTGTGTGCATGCCTGCTTGTGCATGTCTCTGCATGCGTGTGTGTCTCTTTGTGCCCGCGGGCATCTGTGTGCACGTCTGTGGGTGTCTTTGTTTTTGCGCATGTGTGGGTATCTGTGTGAGGGCACATGTAGGCATCTGTCTCTGTGTCTCTGTGCATGTGCGTCTGTCTTTGTGCATGTGTCTCTGTCTCTGTGGGTGTTTCTCTGTGTGTCTGTGTGTCTGTGTGCATCTGTGTGTGTGTGTGTGTGTGTGTGTGTGTGTGTGTGTGTGTGTGTGTGTGTGTGTGTGTGTGTGTGCATCTTTGTGTCTCTGTATATGTCTCTATGTCTGTGTGTCTGTGTGCACATCTGTGCACATGTGTGTCTGAGTGTCTGTATCTGTGTGTGCGTGTTGTGTCTGTGTGTGCATGTTGTGTCTGTGTGTGCGTGTTGTCTGTCTGTCTCTGTGCACATGTGTGCGGGTGTGTGCATGTGTGTGTGTCTGTGCGTGTGTGTCTGTGCGTGTGTCTCTGTGTGCATGTGTGTCTGCCTGTCTCTATGCATGCGTGTCTGCCTGTGTCTGTGTGCATGCGTGTCTGCCTGTGTCTGTGTGCATGCGTGTCTGCCTGTGTCTGTGTGCATGCGTGTCTGTCTGTGTGTGTCTGTCTCTGTGTGCATGTGTGTGTGTGCCTGTCTGTCTCTGTGTGCATGTGTGTGCCTATCTGTCTGATTGTGTGTGCCTATCTGTCTGATTGTGTGTGCCTGTCTCTCTCTGTGTGCGTGTGCCTGTCTGTCTCTCTCTGTGCGTGTGCCTGTCTGTCTGTCTCTCTGTGTGCGTGTGCCTGTCTGTCTGTCTCTCTCTGTGTGCGTGTGCCTGTCTGTCTGTCTCTGTGTGTGTGTGTGCCTGTCTGTCTCTCTCTGTGTGCGTGTGCCTGTCTCTCTGTCTCTCTCTGTGTGCGTGTGCCTGTCTGTCTGTCTCTCTGTGTGTGTGTGCCTGTCTGTCTGTCTCTGTGTGTGTGTGTGCCTGTCTGTCTCTCTGTGTGTGTGTGTGCCTGTCTCTCTGTCTCTGTGTGTGTGTGTGTGTGCCTGTCTGTCTCTCTCTGTGTGTGTGTGTGCCTGTCTGTCTCTCTCTGTGTGCGTGTGCCTGTCTCTCTGTCTCTCTGTGTGTGTGTGCCTGTCTGTCTGTTCCTCTCTCTCTGTGTGCGTGTGCCTGTCTGTCTGTCTCTCTCTGTGTGCGTGTGCCTGTCTGTCTGTCTCTCTCTGTGTGCGTGTGCCTGTCTGTCTGTCTCTCTCTGTCTTGTGTGGTAATGTCCTGTCTGTCTGTCTCTCTCTGTGTGCGTGTGCCTGTCTGTCTCTCTCTCTCTCTCTCTCTGTGCATGTGCCTGCCTGTCTCTGTGTGTGTGCCTGCCTGTCTGTCTCTGTGTGTGCCTGTCTCTGTGTGTGCCTGTCTCTGTGTGTGCCTGTCTCTGTGCCTGCCTGCCTGTCTCTGTGCCTGCCTGCCTGTGTGCATGTGTCTGCCTGCCTGTGTGCATGTGTCTGCCTGCCTGCGTGTGTGCGTGCCTCGGTCTCTGTGTGGCTGTCTCTGTGTGGCTGTTTGTGTGGCTGTGCCTGTCTGTGTGTCTGTGTGTGTGTGCCTGTCTGTGCATCTGTGTGCCTGTCTGTGTGTGTGTGTGCCTATCTGTGCATGGGTGTATGCCTGTCTGTGCGTGTGTGTGTGCCTGTCTGTGTGCCTGTCTGTGCATGTGTGTGTGCCTGTCTGTGTGCCTGTCTGTGCATGTGTGTGTGCTGGTCTGTGTGCCTGTCTGTGCGTGTGTGTGTGCCAGTCTGTGTGCCAGTCTGTGTGCCAGTCTGTGTGCCAGTCTGTGTGCCTGTCTGTGTGTGCCTGTCTGTGTGTGCCTGTCTGTGTCTGTGTGCATGTCTGTGTCTGTGTGCATGTCTGTGTCTGTGTGCATGTCTGTGTCTGTGTGCATGTCTGTGTCTGTCTGTGTGCATGTCTGTGTCTGTGTGCATGTGCCTGTCTGTGTCTGTGTGCATGTGCCTGTCTGTGTGTGTGTGCATGTGGCTGTCTGTGTGCATGCCTGTCTGTCTTGGCGTACATCTATGCCTGTCTGTGCGCGGTGTTCACTCTGTATGCTGCTGCATGTGTGTGTGTGTGTGTGTGTGTGTGTGTGTGTGCCTGTCTGTACGTGTGTGTGTGTGTGTGTGTGTGTGCCTGTGTGTGTGTGTGCCTGTGTGTGTGTGTGCCTGTGTGTGCACGCCTGTGTGTGCACGCCTGTGTGTGTCTGCCTGTGTGCCTGTCTGAGTGTGCCTGTCTGTGTGTGTGCGCGCCTGTCTGTGTGTGTGCGCGCCTGTCTGTGTGTGTGCGCGCCTGTCTGTGTGTGTGCGCGCCTGTCTGTGTGTGTGCGCGCCTGTGTCTGTGTGTGTGTGCACCTGTCTGTGCATGTGTGTGTATGCCTATGTGTGTGTGCCTGACTGTGTGTGTGTGTGTGTGTGCCTGTCTGTGTGTGTGTGTGCGCGCCTATGTCTGTGTGTGTGTGCGCGCCTATGTCTGTGTGTGTGTGCGCGCCTATGTCTGTGTGTGTGTGCGCGCCTATGTCTGTGTGATACATGGCCAGCCTGTCTGTAGCTATGTGTGTGTGCACCTGTCTGTGTGTGTCTGTGCGCGCCTGTCTGTGTGTGTCTGTGCGTGCCTGTCTGTGCGTGCCTGTCTGTGCGTGCCTGTCTGTGTGTGTGTGTGTGTGTGTGTGTGTGTGCGTGTGTGTGTGTGTGTCTGCCTGGCTGTGTGTGTGTCTGCCTGGCTGTGTGTGTGCCTATCTATGTATTCGTGTGTGTCTCTGTGTGTGTGTGTCTTTGTCACTGTCTGTGCGCGTGTGTCCCTGCGCGTGTGTCCCTGCATGTGTGCATGTCTGTGAGTGTCTGTGAGTGTATGTCTGTGTCTCTGTGCATGTGTCTGTCTCTGTGCATGTGCATGCATCTGTGTAATCATGTGTGTGTCTCTGTGTGTCAGTCTCTGTGTGTCTCTGCGTGTGTGTCTCTGCGTGTGTGTGTGTGTGGGTCTGTGTGTGTGTCTGCGTGTGTCTGCGTGTGTCTGCGTGTGTCTCTTGTGCCTGCATGTCTCTGCGTGTGTCTGCATGTGTCTGTGTGTCTGCATGTCTCTGTGTCACTGTGTCTGTGTGTGTCTCTCTCTGTGCATATGTGTGTCGCTGTCTGTGTGTGTGTGCATCTGTGTGTGTATCTGTATAAATGTGTCTCTGTATACGTGTGTCTCTGTATACGTGTGTCTCTGTATGTGTGTCTGTGTGCGTGTGTCTGTCTGCATGTCTGTGCATCTGTGTGTTTGTGCATGTTTGTCTCTGTCTCTGTCTCTGTGTCTGTCTCTGTGTCTGTCTCTGTGTCTGTCTCTGTGTCTGTCTCTGTGTCTCTGTCTCTGTGGGTGTGTCTCTGTGGGTGTCTCTGTGTCTCTGAGTATGTGTCTCTGTGTTTCTCTGTGTGAGTGTGTCTCTGTGTGTGTCTATGTGAGTGTGTGTGTCTGTCTGTGTGTCTGTCTGTGTGTGTGTGTGTGTCAGTGTGTGTCTCTGTGTGTGTGTCAGTGTGTGTCTCTGTGTGTGTGCATGTCTGTCTGTTTGTGTGCCTATATATGTGTGCCTGTGTGCCTGTGTGTCTGTGTGTGTGTCTGTGTGCCTGTATGCGTGTGTCTATGTGTGCCTGCGTGTCTGTCTCTGTCTTTGTGGGTGCGTCTCTGTGTGTGTGTGTGTGTGTGTCTGTGTGTGTGTGTGTGTGTGTGTCGGTGTCGCTGTGTGTCGGTGTCGCTGTGTGTGTGTGTCGCTGTGTGTGTGTGTCGCTGTGTGTGTGTGTCGCTGTGTGTGTCGCTGTGTGTGTGTGTCGCTGTGTGTGTGTGTCGCTGTGTGTGTGTGTCGCTGTGTGTATATACTGTGTGTAATCGCTATGTGTGTGTCGCTGTGTGTGTGTGTGTGTGTCGCTATGTGTGTGTGTGTCGCTGTGTGTGTGTGTGTGTGTGTGTCGCTGCATGTGTGTGCCATGTACTGTGTGTCGCTATGATGTGTGTGTCAGCTGGCAGGAGTGTGTGTGTCGCTCGATGTGAGTGTGTGTCTCTGTCTCTGAGTGACTGTGTGTCTGTGTGTCTGTGTATGTGTCTTTGTGTCTCTGTGTTCTTTGTTGT
>NC_056725.1:720563333-720679899 GCF_019279795.1 Protopterus annectens | reverse complement strand
AAGTCACAGGAGGTCTGAATACAATGTAGTACTAAACACAGAAATAGGAGTATTCCCATTTCTTTATAACCATATACCTGTAACTATACATGCATGAATGTGTCCAAATTGCTATGAACCTCAAATATGTTTATCCTCCTGGCATTGAATAAAACCACTTTAATGTTCCAAATTAGAATATACTAAGCTGGAATGTCCATCAGCAGGACGGTGCCTAAGAAAGACACTATGGGGGTAGCAAAAGATTTAGCCCAGAGGCTAATGCCTTATGAAGTGCAGACTATCCTTGGACAAAGCTGGAAAGCTTGCCAGCCATCTCTTCCCAAACTGACATATACTAGAACCTCCTGAAATTATACCAGCTAAATAGTAAGTTATTAAAACAAAGTTATCTTACCTGCCTCCTGTCATTCATCTTCCTTACCTTCTACAAGCTTGCTTTCTGCTTCAGCCCAACTCCTACTCTAGTTATCTTACATCCTGTGAAACTGAAAGGGAAATGAATGCCAATAATAGCAGCTTTTTGTCATTAGTTATATCTAGAATGTACATACTAATTAGTTTTAGGCTGTAATAGAGCCCCATGTGAACTCTGTACTCAAGATTGCTGTGTGCAATATGCCCGTGCACAAAGGTAAAATAAAATGCCAGTTTAAATGAGATGGTTACGGCTATGAGCTGTTAATGATCATTTTGTAGTCCCTGGTTTGATTCATTCAATTTCTTTGAGCAAACTGTGACTCTGTACAATTTGTTTAACCGTACAGTACCAGCTGCTCTTGAAAAGGTACAGTTAGGTACAGTGGGCTTACTTAAATTAAGCAAACAATAAGAATTTTTTCTATAAAAGTTATATATCAGCTGTGCAGCAGCTTGTCCATAATCGCAACTTGTACTGAATAATATAGAGCAATATACGAATTTACATTTTCCAAAACAGTATATTTTATTAAGTGGAGATGTCCCAAGTAGACTCCAAAGAATTATCCTCAGGTATACAGCGAATGTTGGAGGTGTGATGGAGAAGAAAGTTAACTGGGAACACATTCTAGGAGTGTAATGAATTGGCAGACTTTAAAGATTCCCTGCATCCTGCTCTGTCAGACATACTGGGTGAGCAAACTGGTGTAACTTAGAAAAAATTTTTTTGAGCTATGATACAGAATTGGAATTGTCCAGACATAGTAAGGCCTTGTTGAGTCTAATTATGGTGGCTGTTAAAAAAAACATATTAGAAAATGGAAATCAAAGTTTAAACCAACTTTACTAGAAGTAGTGAATATAGTAACAGAGATAAAATAACTGGAATTGGGATCTTTAGAAATGGGTAGGAGCAAACTATGTAGGAAAAATGGTAATTGTGGTAACAATACATGCACAGGATGAAAGAGGTTTAAAAGAAAGAAGGATTTGAATGAGCTAAGTCATGTTTAACTGACAATGACTGGATAGATAAGTGATGTATAATGTTTGCAACTACAATTATGTGATACATAATGTTTGCAACAAAAATTATGTCAATATAGTTTGTTTTCATTTATATAAATATGATTGCCTATATCATATGTGATAATTTAATAAAGAGGTTTCTCGTGTAAAAAAAAAAGCGGAGATCTTTCAGAAGAAGGCAGTGACTCTATCATTGGAAATATATGTGCAATTCAACTAGGCATGATCCTTCATGGTGTCTATATTATATCATCGAATGCTTAAAAAAGCTAATGAATAATTGACCCCATGTAATCAAAACCTTACACTTTCAAAAGATCAGAGCAGTGATTTTTTTTCCCGGGGGGGGGGGGGTCGCTGTTCAAAAACAAAAAGAAAAAACTTGAAAAAATACATAAAGTGGGGGGTTTCACCCCCCACAACCTCCCTACTTAAATATACCAACTTTGAGATCACACTACAGTCCCACAAACGTCAAAGTAATGGAAGCGGCCAAGCAGATTCTTTCCATGGGAAAGAATTTGATTAAAAGCCACTTCTATTTTGCCTTTTCGTTGTTTTAAGTTTGACCAAAACGCATTCAATAAAATGCGTCTTCAGTCATCTAATAGGAACCCCCTTCAGGATGATGACAGCCTGAGTAATCAAGTCTGTCTATGCAGCCATAGTACTTTCTTCTGAAGTGTGAACTGACCTCTCACTTTCACAGCTAAGATGGCCTCATTACTCATTGTCCTGTCTACTGTGATAAACTCAAAAGGAGTTTACTATACTTGTGAGGGCCCCCTTCACATAACCGAAATGCCACTTACCTGACTTTCACATGATAGAGCTGTGAACACAGACAGGACAAAACACCAATGGCTCAGAACACTGATGGGGAACCAATGGAAAGCAACTGCTTGGCCAGTAGGTCAACCTTTGCCCCTTACCTCCACAATAGTTCGAGCCTGGAGTTAGAATATCTAGTTGGGGGGGGGGGTGAAGTTCCCCACATGAGTGTATTATCTTTGCTTCCGTTGTAGTGTTCTTGTCAGGTTGGCCAACGGGTTACTTACTGTTAGTTCCTCGGTGTTCTATGTAGTCTGTGTTTTGTCCTTTCAGTGTTCTTGGCTCGATCATGTGAAAATCGGGTAAGTGGTGTTTCAGTTATGTGTAGGGGACCCACTTGTGAGAAGTCACTCTGTTGGAATTTGTATGAGTTTCATTTTTTGACCGTTTGGAACTGGCATCCTTACTATGGATCCTTGAAAAACATAATTGGTTTTCACCTGACTTGAAATGCCTGGATTAACAATTTACTCAACTATTACTAGTTCTTTAAATGTGTTTTTTTTCATCTGATCTAAAGGAGGCTGTGGCCACCTCAGTGATGAAACAAAATTTATATCTTCATGATTTGAAAAATTACCACTCCATCAATAACTTTTCGTTTACTGGGAAGGTTATTGACAAAGTTGACTCACACCTTGAAAGTACAGTATATTCAGGAAATACTGTGAACCATTCCAGTCTGGTTTCTGCTCTTGATGCAGTACTGAGATGATCCTTACTTGTATCCTGAATGACCTCCTAAAGATAAGAAATCAATGACATTGTTTGGTCAACATTAATCTACCTTTTAGTTTTTGCATGATATGTCATAATATTAATCTGCTCTGAAACTACTATGGCAATATACTGTCCTTTTTTCATTGTTTGCCAACTAGTTTGTTTAAACCTATAAACTTAGAGTCTCCAATATCTCAAGAAAGTCTTAGCTCACCACTATCTGAGTAGGTTACTGGATTTATCTTCCCTAATGCTGGTTGAGGTTCCTGGGTGTCTGATTTTTGGTATTCTGGCCTTGTGTTATTACACTTCCTACTGTTAGAATCTGCTTCTGCAGCATATTAAGGAATCTCTCATGCTGTCTGGTTTTAAAAGGTTCCCTGAAAACCCATCTGCTTAATATATTTAATGTTGATGATTTATAGCTTTCGTTTATTCAGTTTGTGATCATATAATTTATATTTTTAGGAATTGGTTATAGCAGGACAAATGTTTACCTGGTTTAGCTTATTTTTTCTACAGTTTAATTCAGAAGTACTTTAATTTGTTTTTATTACATTTGTGCTTGATAACAAGCACCTCAAACTTGAATTTGAATAAAAAGTATTTTATTGAATATAGTAACAGAAAATATAGAAATAATGCATGGCATAGGCATGAATTATCCTGAAATTTACTCACACCTGGCCAGATCTGGTAATGGAACTCAAATGACAATAGGCTTTAACCAGGGCTGACAAAGTCCCTTAATGACAAATACATCATTGCCATGCATTACTATTGTGCCACTCTTTTCTTTTTATGATGTTTCATTTCATTTGAAAAACACAAACAGGGCAATGTGAATCAATTAACGGTGTGCCATGACTTACGTTTTGTATGTTTTATTACATTGAATTTAAGGATAAGTAGCAAAATAACTTCATTGACTATACATCATGTATTATATTGACCTTCACAGTTTCCTGATTTCTTATACAATAGAAGTAAAGTTTGCAATAGAACAGTAAGAAAAAAATATTAGGTAAATACTTTAATTTATGATGGGTCATTTTGATGAGTACGTATTCCAAATGGAGTGGCACCATCATTGTGTTACTAGTCTTTATCCATTTACAACTGCATCATGCACAACTGTATGGATCTGTATTTCCAAATGAGTGTTCATCTTAGATTTTGAAAAAAATGAATTTGGTAGCCAATAGTTTATAATTTTGTCAGACTGAGCTGTAGATTGCAGTTGTCTTGTATTGTTGCTGTCATAGTAGCTGGTGATGACCTCTTGAGTGCTTTTATAAAGAACCCACTTTTTGTGTGTGTGTGCTTGCGTCTGGGTGTGCGTGCTTGCTTGCATCTGTGCGTGCATGCGCATGCGTGTGTGCTGCATGCATGCGTGTGCTTGCATCTGTGCGTGCGTGCATCTGTGCGTGCGTGTGCGCTTGCATCTGTATGCGTGCGTGTGCGCTTGCATCTGTATGCGTGCGTGTGCGCTTGCATCTGTATGCGTGCGTGTGCTTGCGTGCGCTTGCGTGTGCGTGCTTGCGTCTGTGCGTGCGTGTGCGTGCTTGCGTCTGTGCGTGCGTGTGCGTGCTTGCGTCTGTGCGTGCGTGTGCGTGCTTGCGTCTGTGCGTGCGTGTGCGTCTGTGCGTGCGTGTGCGTGCTGTGTGTGTATGTGTGTGCGTGTGCGTGTGTGTGTGTGTGCGTGCGTCTGTGTGTGTGTGTGTGTGTGCGTGTGTGTGCGTGCTTGCGTGTGTGCATGTGCGTGTGCTTGCGTCTGTGTGTGCATGTGCGTGTGCTTGCGTCTGTGTGTGCATGTGCGTGTGCTTGCGTCTGTGTGTGCATGTGCGTGTGCTTGCGTCTGTGTGTGTGTGTGTGCATCTGTGTGTGTGCGTGTGTCTGTGTGCTTGCGTCTGTGGGTGTGTGTGTGTCTGTGTGCGTGCGTCCGTGTGTGTTTACACCTGTGTGTGTGTGTGTGTGTGTGTGTGTGTGTATATATTCGTACATGTGCGCTTGCATGTGCACTTGCGCGCGTCTGTGTGTCTGTATGTGTCTGTTGTGTCTGTATGTGTCTTGTGAGATTACATAAACTTGCCAGATGTTTGGTGTTCAATTTATTCAGAATGGGCTACATGGCATTTTAAGGAAGGCCATTTCCTTGAAAAGTGATTTTCCAAAACTAGAGCCACCAAATCAGTTTTGAAGAGGTTTGTTTTTATGGAGGGGGGTGGTAATACCTTCACACTGCTGTTATAAAGGACTTTGCTCATTCCATCCTCAGACTTATTGTAATCAGCTTTAAGGTCATTGTATCTCAATTTAAGGGGGAGACATCTGACCTCAGTGACCTCCCCCTTCAGTTAACTGGCATTAAGGTGAATTGCTATTATTCATCCACTTTGCCATCCATGCATCTGGCCTGCTCCCCTCTTAGAATACTGTTATACATACAAATATTTCAAGCACGGGCATTTGCCCTTCTAGCTTGCCAGTATACCAAAACACTTGTTCCCATAATAAGTGTCCAGGCTGTTCTTAAAAATATCTAAACTAGTACTTGCTTTAGTGTAATTTGGTAGTCTGTTCAATGCATCAGCTAATCTGTCAGTGAACCAATTAGTACACTTCTCATTCCTACATAATCTTCTACATAGGTTGTCTGATGATTTTCTAGTACTTTTTGTTAACCCCAAACATTCCCAGAGGTAGTTGTCACAGTCACTAAATGCCCTATATACTTGAATTAGATATCTGTAAGAGGCACTGCATAAGTGCAGATATTTTAGTCTTCCATAGTAACTTAAATTTTCACATCCATGGATACCCTTGGTATATTTCTGTTGTACACCTTCCAGTTTACTCATGCTTATTTCCTTATAAGGTTTCCATATTGTTATTCCATACTCAAGTTTGGGTCTAATGCAACTAACAATGACTTCATTAGTTTTGATTTCCTAGACTTTACAAATATTTTTATACAACCTATAGTTCTATAACTATCATTAACAAATTGGTTGATATGATTAGAAAAACTCATAGCTGAATCTACCCATATACCCAGGTCCTTAAATGAGTCTATAGTTTCAGTCACTGTCTACTGTATCAAATATTCACCTTTCAATTTTTGTCACACAAACCTCATATGCTTAGATTTTGATGTATTTATCAGTATATTATTCTCCTGTGCCCAAATGGTCAATTTGGTCAAGTTATTTTGCAGACTTGCCTTATCTGCAACACATGCAATCATTGTACCCAATTTCAGGTCATCTGCATATAGACTGTAGAACACCTCAGATGAAAAAGTTAGGTCTGAAAGATACAGTCTAAAGAAATAAAGGTCTAGGACAGAGCCCTGTGGGATAGCCTAACTGTAATCAAGGATTTCACCTGTCCAGCTGCTGTACAATACTTGCCATGTCCTATTAGTAAGCCATGCAGCTATCCATCTTATCAAGAGTACATCAATATCTAATTGTATTAATTTATTGATCAGTGTTGTGTATGATACTGTCAAATGCTGAAGTTAAAGTTGTATAAATTACATCACAGCACAATTTTTCATTCATAGCTGTTATCATATTGCTATAGAATATCATGTTGCAGGTGGTAATACATCTGTTTTCAACATATGCATGCTGATATACGGTTTCAAGTCCCAATCTATCCAGTCCTAATAATAAGTTATCCAATATTACCTTCCCCATTATTTTCCCACATGAAAGTAGACTTAAGGGTCTGTATGACTTTGGTTTGATCCTACTCCCTTTCCCTTGAACACAGGTTTAATAAGAGCAGGTCTCCAATCTTGAGGAATCTCCCTATATTTATATGACATCATCATCATCTTTCAGCTGTTCCCGTTAGGGGTCACCACAGTGGATCACCTGTTTCCATTTCTTTCTGTCCTCTGCATCTTGCTCTGTCACACCAACCACCTGCATGTCCTCTCTCACTACATCCATAAACCTTATATTAGGCCTCCCTCTTTTCCCGTTACCTGGTAGCTTCATCCTTAGCATCTTTTTCCCCAATATACTCTGCATCCCTTCTCAGCACATGTCCAAACCAACGTAATCTTGCCTCTCTGGCTTTGTCTCCAAACCTTCCAACCTGGGCTGACCCTCTAATTATACTTATTCCTAATCCTGTCCACCCTCGTCACACCCAGTGCAAATCTTAACATCTTAAACTCTGCCACATCCAGCTCAACCTCCTGCCTTTTTTGTCAATGCCACTGTCTCCAACCCATATAACATAGCTGGTCTCACTACCCTCTTGTAGACCTTCCCTTTCACTCTTACAGGTACTCGTCTGTCACAAATCACTCCTGACACTCTTCTCCACCCACTCCATCCTGCCTGTACTCTTTTCACCTCTCTTCCACACTCACCGTTACTCTGAACTATTGACCCCAAGTATTTAAACTCATCCTCCTTCGCCACCTCTACTCCTTGCATCCTCATCATTCCTCTATCCTCCCTCTCATTCACACACATATATTCTGTCTTAGTCCTGCTGACCTTCATTCCTCTTCTCTCTAGAGCATATCTCCATCTCTCCAGGGTCTCCTCCACCTGCTCCCTACTCTCACTACAGAATTACAATGTCATCTGCAAACATAGTCCATGGGGACTCCTGTCTGATCTCATCTGTCAACCTGTCCATCACCATTGCAAATAAGAAAGGGCTCAGAGCTGATCCTTGATGTAACCCCACCTCCACCTTAAACGCATCTGTCACTCTCACCGCAGACCTCACTGCTGTCACACTACCCTCGTACATATCCTGTACCACTCTTACATACTTCTCTGACACTACTGACTTCCTCATACAATACCACAACTCCTCTCTAGGCACCCTGTCATATGCTTTCTCCAAGTCTACAAAAACACAATGCAACTCCTTCTGACATTCTCTGTACTTCATCACTCTCAGAGCAAACATCGCATCTGTAGTGCTCTTTCCCAGCATGAAACCATACTGCTGTTCACTAATCACATCCCTTCTTAACCTAGCTTCCACTACTCTTTCCCATAACTTCATGCTGTGACTGATCCATTTAATCCCTTTGTAGTTACTGCAGCTCTGCACATCACCCTTATTCTTAAAAATCGGTACCAAAACACTTTCTCCATTCCTCAGGCATCCTCTCACTTTCCAAGATTTCATTAAACAATCTGGTTAAAAACTCCACTGCCATTTCACATAAACACCTCCATGCTTCCACAGGTATGTCATCTGGGCCAACAGCCTTTCCATTCTTCATTCTCTTCATAGCTATCCTTACTTCCTCCTTGCTAATCCATTGTACTTCATGATTCACTGTCCCTACATCATCCAGCCTTCTCTCCCTCTCATTCTCTTCATTCATCAACCCCTCAAAGTACTCTTTCCATCTCCTCAACACACTCTCCTCATTTGTGAGTATGTTTCCCTCATTATCCTTTATCACCTTTACCTGCTGCACATCTTTCCTACCTCTGACCCTCTGTCTAGCAAATCGGTACAGGTCCTTTTCTCCCTCCTTAGTGTCCAACCTTTCATACAACTCTTCATATGCCTTATCCTTAGCCTTCGCCACCTCTCTTTGCCATGCACCTCATCTCTGTATATTCCTGTCTACTTTCTTCATCTCTGGCAATCCCACTTTTGCCAACCTCTTTGCCTGTATACTCTTCTGTACTTCCTCATTCCACCATCATGTCTCCTTGTCGTCCTTCCTCTGTCCTGATGTGACACCAAGCACCTTTCTAGCCATCTCTCTTACTAGCTCTGCTGTAGTTACCCAGCTATTTGGTAACTCTTCACTGCCACCCAGTGCCTGTCTTAACTCATCCCTGAACTCCACCTCACAATTACCCTTTTTCAATTTCCACCATTTGATCCTTGATGCTGCCCTCACACTCCTCCTTTTCTTGATCACCAGCGTCATCCTACAAACCACCATCCTATGCTGCCTAACTACACTTTCTCTGGCACCACTTTACAGTCTCTAATCTCCTTCAAACTGGCCCTCCTACATAAGATATAATCCACCTGTGTGCATCTTCCTCCACTCTTGTACATCACCCTATGCTCCTCCCTCTTGTTAAAATACGTATTCACCACAGCCATATCCATCCTTTTCGCAAAATCCACTACCATATGACCTTCTGCATTCCTTTGTTTAACACCATACCTACCCATCACTTCCTCATCCCCACTGTTCCCTTCACCAACATGCCCATTTAAATCTGCTCCAATCACCACTCTCTCACCCTTGGGTACAGTCATCACCACTTCATCCAATTCACTTCAAAATTTTTCTTATTCATCCATTGCACACCCAACTTGTGGAGCATATGCACTAACATTAATCATTACACCATCAATTTCCAGCTTCATAAACATCACTCTATCCGACACCCTTTTCACCTCCAAAACACTCTTCGCATACTGTTCCTTCAGAATAACTCCTATGCCATTTCTCCTCCCATCCACACCATGATAAAACAATTTGAACTCACCTTAGATACACCTAGCCTTACTCCCCTTCCATCTGGTCTCTTGCACACACATTATACCAACCTTCCTATCAGCTAGCTCTCTCCCTATACCAGTCATACTGCCAACATTCAAATTTCTGACCCTCAGTACCACAGTCCTAGCCTTTCTCCTCTTTTCCTGCCTTCAGCCATGCCTTCCACCTCTTCTCCTCCTTCAGCCAACAGTAGCCCAATTTCCGCCAGCACCCTGTTGGCTAACAGTACTGGTGGTGGTCATTGTTAACCTGGGCCTAGACCAATCTGGTATGGAAATATTAACTGGTGACTACATGAAAAAAATTTGGTGAAGTTTTATGCCGGATGCCCTTCCTGATGCAACCCTCCCCATTTATCCGGGCTTGGGACCGGCACAAAGAAATGCACTGGCTTGTGCATCCACCATGGCTGGGTTCCATATTTATATGACCTAGTGAATAATAAATATAATGGTACCATAAGTTCTTGCTGAAGTGTTCTCAGGTCACTGTTACTAATTCCATCTCCTCCCTGTGTTTTGTTTGGATCTACTTTGCACAGTTCTTTTTCAATATAATCTAATTTAATTCCAGTATCTGGGGTTACCTGGATGTCACTAGGAAAACTTAACACCCCTTTTGTGGAACCAAACTGTTTTGCATAAGATTTTGTAAATGTATCTATAATCTGTTGTGTCAGAGAATAAATTTTAGAATCTGCACAAAGTTTATCAATTTGTGTGTGTCTTTACTCCTTCCACATCTTATCTATAAAAAGTTCATATTATGCTCAATATCTTTATATAAATTATATACAGTTTCTTCATTTTTTTTCTTGATCTTCTCACTATGCTTAATCTGTTTGTCCAGCTTGTTTATTTCAGTTTTCAAAGTTGTAGTTCAAACTCTCTTCCATTTCTTATATTGTTTGTCTCTCACCTTAATAATATCTTGTTCTTATGGAAATATATCCCCTGATGTTGTATGCATAGATCCTGATGCTAAACATTTTTATTTTTGCACTCAATTTCTCTTTCAAAACCTTCCACATTCCATCAGCAATTTGTTCCACTAAACACCTCACTCCAGTTAGTTTTAGATAATGACTGCTTTGCTTCCATATAATCTATAATTAACCTTCTGATCACTAGTTTAGATTTCAGTTTAGCAGAATTATCTAGCAACAAATTAACCTTTATAACACCATGATCACTGCACATCAATGGTGGTAAAACTTGATTTGAACAGTAATTTGTTTTAGGAACACAATGTTTATGTTGTGGGAACATTGCAAATTTTCCAATAAACAAGCTTTATTATTAATGCTCCTAGCATTAACAAAGATGCATCAAATGTTGCTATCTGTGAACGGTTACATTTTTGACCTGGAAAAAATTCTGCCTACGGTTTGTCAAATATTGCAAAATATCTGCTGCAAAAATTCTCTTCCCTGATCTTGAGAAATTCACACCATCCTGCAGGATTACATGTGCCCAAAAGAAGGCTTGGATGCTCTACACATTTCCATTTTTTAAACAGGACATTTTCTCCATGTAGGCATTTACACAAAAAAAATCTTTTCATTCACAGTGACTTGACTATCCTTTCTTTAGGTGATTTGTAAAAAATACAGCCTAACACCAGTACAAGCTATACTATCTAAGAGGGCTGTCAGTTCCCTACTAACAGTCAAAGAATCCTTGTGGATGACATAATTTGTAACATGAATAAAAACGGAGCCATACTTCCTTACATTAAAGCGTTCCGAGGCTTGTCTCATTTCTTCTATTTTTGCTCGTGGTAAGCATAACACTATTTGATATCCATCATCTTCTCTGCAAATATAAGTATCAGTTCCTCTAATAATTGAATCTGCAATTGCAAGAATATATCTTTGCTAGCGAGTAGTGAAGAATCTTCAACTTCTAATATAATAATATCTGCTCTATCAATTGTCAAGGATAGATCTTCATCACCATTAGACTTATTAATCCCACTGCTTTCATTGTGTATTAAATTATCATCCAATTGGTATTGTAAATCCACAGCTTGAGCCATGTAGCCAACATATGCCTTTCTCTTCTTTTTTTGTACAGTAATGTTTTTCAGTCCTTCAACGTTCAATTTTGATTTCCTTCTTGTCACCTGCCTCTTGCCCCTTTTTCTACCTACTCTGAAAAATGCCTTTTTTCGGTAGACTGAAAGTTTTTGATAAAAGTATTATCATTCCCTGTAACCTGTGTGTTACATAACAAAGCAGTGTCCTTTTTAGTATGTATTATCTTTACTTTACAGACATTCATCAGTTTCTTTTTCTTCCTTGTTATTTGTTGTGAACTTCTTCCTTTCTTTTTCGTTTCCTTCAAAACAAACTGGTTCTTCAGATTGCTGAATATCTGCATCCAGAATTCCAAAGTTGTCAGGGGCATTGTCTTGTTTCTTAGGGGTTAAATTATCTTTGTAGACAATAGATGCATCATTTCCTTAATGTGTTCTATTTATTCTATGTCTAACTTTATTTCATCAGTCCACTCATTAACATATGAAACAGTTCTCCAAACCATGCCAATTGCACAAGTGCAATCATTAAGTCTAGATTTATTTCTAACAATGGTAAGCAAATCATCCAGTTTCTGACAAGAACACAGATCACCAGTATTATTAACTGTTTCCTTTAAATATGCATACCATTTGACACTGAACAAGGTATCTGTGCATTAGAAAATTGCATACTCATTTAAGGAATCCATCTTCAGCTCCAAATGAATAAAATATTGCAAAAGAAAAGAATAATCAAAAAACAGTGACCACAGAATTCAAAGAGAACTTAAATAAACTTCTATAACAAAAAATCACACCAGCAATATACAACTAAATACATTTAGTACAGTAAAGTTCTGACCATACAAGTTCTGAAAACCAGACAAAAGTTGTAATTCATTTACATCGTGCACAGTAGTTTCTACTCACTATCACAGCTGAACATCTTTTTAACAATAAAGATCAGTGAATCAGAAACCAAAGTAGGAATGCTAAGATATGCTCAGGATTTTCCTCTCTGCAGTCTTTGTAAATTTATAGCTGTCTAGGCCCCTAAGGGTGGTAAGAGCTAGCCTGTCTAAAATCTATCACTTTCTTACAACCAACAATGAAATTAAAGGATAAACAAAATATGAATCAAAGTAAATCCTGTTAAGCTATCCCTTCCTTCCTACAGTTAAAAACAGTAATAACAAATACAATATAAATTCAAACAAAACTTTTCTTATCAGTCACTTCCACAGCTAATCACAAACCAAGGTAGGATTCTTTAGATATGCTCAATATTATATTCTCAGCAGCCTGTGCCAATTTATAGCTGTATAGGGTCCTTGGGTGGCTAGACCTTGCCCGTCTAAAACCTACCTTCTAACAGCGACATTAAAGGTAAAACAACAAATTAAAAATCAAAGTAAATCTTGTTAGCAAGTTATCCTTTCCTACCAAACACAGTTAAAACCAGTGATAACAAATACAATACAAATTCATATGAAACTTCTCTGAATAATCAATTAAACAGTAAATCACAAACAAAGGTAGGATTGTTTAGATATGGTCAGAATTTTCTTCTCTGCAGTCTGTGTGAATTTATAGCTGACTAGGACCCTTGGGATGGTTAGAGCTCACCTGTCTAAAACCTATTCCTCTCTAACCAACAGTGAAATTAAAGGTAAAACAACAAAATATGAATCAAAGCAAATCTGGTGAAGTTATTCTCTCCAACCTTAAACAGCTAAAAACAGTGATAAATACGACACAAATTCAAATAAAACTTCTCTTACCAGTCAGTTCCACAGTAAAATCACAAACTAAGGCATGACTGATTATATATGCTCATGATTTTCCTCTTTGAATCCTGTGTGAATTTATAGCTATCTAGGCCCCTCAGGGTGGGTATAGCTTGCATGTCTAAAACCTATCCCGTTCAAACAAACAGTGAAATTAAAGGTAAAACAAAATATTAATCAAACTAAATCTTGCTAACAAGCTATCCCTTCCTACCTACCAATAGTTAAAAGCAGAGATTACAAATACAATATCAATTCAAATAAAATTTCTACCAATCAGTTCCACAGTAAATCACAAACCAAGGTAGGATTGCTTATATATGCTCAGGATTTTCCTGTCTGTAGTATGTGTGATTTTATAGCTTTGTACACCCCTTGGAGTGGCTAGATCTTGCCTGTCGAAAACCTAGCCCTTTCTAAAAACATAAAGGCAAAACAAAGTATTAATCGAAGTAAATATTGTTAACAAGCTATCCCTTCCTACCTACAAACAGTTAAAAACAATGATAATTAAAATATAAATTGAAATAAACCTTTTCTTACCAGTCAATTTCACAGTAAATTACAAACCAGGGTAGGATTATTTAGATAAGCTCAGGATTTTCCTCTATGTAGTCTGTGTAAATTTATATCTGTCTAGCCCCCTCAGGGTGGCTAGAGCTCACCTATCTAAAACCTATCTCTTTCCAGCAACCAACAGTGAAATTAAACATAAAACAAAATAATAACAGTAAATCTTGCTAATAAAGTTGTCCACTCTTACCTACAAACAGTTAATAACAATGATAACAAATACAATATAAATTAAAATAAAACTTCCACCAGTCATTTCCACAGTTAATCACAAACCTGTGTAGGATTCTTTAGAAATGCTCAGGATTTTCCTCTCTGCAGTGTCTGAATTTATAGCTGTGTAGTCCCGTTGGGGGGGGGGGGGGTTAGAGACTGCCTGTCTAAAACCTATCCCTTCTTACAACCAACAGTGAAATTAAGGGTAACATAACAAAATATGAACCAAAGTACAACTTGTTAACAAGCTATCCCTTCCTACCTACACATAGTTAAAAACAGTGATAAATATAATATAAATTCAAATAAACCTTCTCTTACCAGTCAGTTCTACAGTAAATCATAAACCAAGGTAGGCTTGTTTAAATATGTTTAGGATTTTCCTCTCTGCAGTCTGTCAATTTATACCTATCTAGCCCTCTTGGGATTGCTACAGCTTGCCTGTCTAAAACCTATCCCTTCGTACAACCAACAGTGAAATTAAAGGTAAGTCAGCATATTTATCAAAGTAAATAAAAATCTGTCCATTTCTAACAACCAACTGTTAAATTAAAGGTAAAACAAATTATGAATCAAAGTAATGTGAACTTATAACTGTCTAGGACCCACAAGGTGGCTGGAGCTCGCCTATTTAAAACCTATAACTTTCCAGCAACCAACAGTGAAATTAAAAGTAAAAGAACAAAATATTAATATAAGTAAGTCTTAAACTGTCCACTCCTACCTACAGTTAATAACATTGATAACAAATACAATATAATTTCAAGTAAAACGTCTCTTGTCAATTCCACAGTAAATCATAAATCAAGGTAGGATTGTTTAGATATGTTTAAGATTTCCTCTCTGCAGTCTGTGTGAATTTATAGCTTTCAGGGTCCCTTAGGGTGGCTAGAGCTTCCCTCTCTAAAACCTATCCCTTTCTAACAAGCAGCAGTAAAATTAAAGGTAAAACAGCAAAATATGAATCAAAGTAACTCTTGTTAAGCTATTCCTTCCTACCTACAAACAGTTAAAAACAGTGATAACAAATACAATATAAAATCAGATAAAACTTATTTTACCAGCCAATTCCAAACTAAATCACAAACTAAGGTAGGATTTTTTAGATATGCTTAGGATTTTCCTCCCTGTAGTCTATGTATTTATAGCTGTCCAGGCCCCTTGGGGTGGCTAAAGCTTGCCTCTCTAAAACTGATCCCCTCCTAACAAGTAGCAGTGAAATTAAAGGTAAAACAGCAAAATAGTAATCAAAGTAAAAGAAGCTATCCCTTCCTACCTACAAACAGCTAAAAACAGTGAAAACAAATATTGTATAAATTCAAATAAAACTTCCCATACCAATCAATTCCACAGTAAATCACACACCTGGGTAGGATTGTTTAGAAATGCTCAGGATTTTCCTCTGTAGTCTCTGTGAATTTATAGCTGTGTAGGCCCCTTGCAGGGAGGGAAGGCTAGAGACTGCCTGTCTAAAACCTATCCCTTTCTAACAGTGAAATTAAAGGTAAAACCTATTGATCAAAGCAATTCAAATCTATCCCTTTCTAACCATCAACTGTGAAATTAAAGGCAAAACAAACGATATGAAAAGTAAATCTAGTTAAAAAGCAAGACCATCCTAACTACGAACAGTTAAAAGTAGTGAATGCATGTGCAATATAAATAGAAATAAACCTTTTACCAGTCAGTTCCACAGTAAATCACAAACCAAGGTAGGATTGTTTAGATATGCTCAGAATTTTACACTCTGCAGTTTGTCTGAATTTAATTCTGTCTAGGCCCCTCGGGGTGGTTTGAGCTTGCCTGTCTAAAACCAATCCCTTCCTAATAACCAACAGTGAAATTAAAAGTAAAACAAAAAATATGAATCAAAGTTAATCTAGTTAACAAGCTATCCCTTTGTACTTACAAACAGTTAAAACTTCTCTTACCAGTGAACTCCACAGTAAATCACAAACCAAGGCAGGATTGTTTAGATATGCTAAGGATTTTCCTCTCTTCAGTCTGAATTTATAGCAGGCTCAGCCCCTTAGGGTCCCTTGAGCTTGCTTCTCTAAAACCTATACCTTTCTAACAATGAACAATGAAACTAAAGGCAAAACAACAAAATATGAATCAAAGTAAATCTTATTAACAAACTATCCCTTCCTACCTACAAACAGTTAAAAACAATGATAAATACAATTTTAATATGCTTTTTCTTACCAGTCAGTTTCATGGTAAATCACAGGCCAAGGTAGGATTGTTTAAATATGCTCATGAATTTCCTCTATGCAGTCTGTGTGAACTTATAGCTGTCTAGGCCCCTCAGGATAGCTGTCTAGGCCCCTTACGATGGCTAAAGATTGGCTGTCTAAAACCTATCCCTTTCCAGCAACCAACAGTGAAATCAAATGTAAAACAAAATATTAGTGAAAGTAAATCTTGTTAACAAGTTGTCCACGCCTACCTACAAGCAGTTAACAGTGATAAAAATAAAATATAAATTCAAATAAACTTCTACCAGTTATTTCTACAGTAAATCACAAACCTGGGTAGGATTCTTTAGAAATGCTCAGGATTTTCCTCTCTAGTCTTTGTGAATTTATAGCTGTGTAGTCCCATTTGGGGGGGGGGGGTTAAAGACTGCCTGTATAAAACATATCCTTCTATACAACCAACAGTGAAATTAAAGGTAAAACAACAAAATATGAATCAAAGTATAACTTGCTAACAAGCTATCCCTTCCTACCTACAAAGAGTTAAAAACAGTGATAAATACAATTTAAATTCAAATAAACCTTCGCTTACTAGTCAGTCGGTAAATCACAAACCACGGTAGGATTGTTTACATATGCTCAGCATTTTCCTCTGCAATTTATGTGAGCTTATAGCTGTCTAGAACCCTCAGGGTGGCTAGAACTCGCCTATCTAAAACCCATCCCTATCCAGCAACCAGTGAAATTAAACATAAAACAAAATATTAAAGTAAATCATGTTAACAAGTTGTCCACTCCTATCTACAAATAGTTAACAGTTATAACAAATACAGTATAAATTCAAATAAAATTTCTACAAGTCATTTCCACAATAAATCACAAACACGGGTAGGATTGTTTAGAAATGCTCAGGATTTTCCTGTCAGTAGTCTCTGTGCATTTATAGCTGTGTAGTCCCCTTGGGGGGAGGGTTAGAGACTGCCTGTCTAAAATGTATCCCTTCTTACAACCAACAATGTAAAGGTGAATCAACATATTTATCAAAGTAAATCAAACGTGTCCCTTTCTAACAACTAACAGTGAAATTAAAGGTAAAACAAAATATGAATCAAAGTACAACTTGTTAACAAGCTATCCCTTCCTACCTACAAACAGTTAAAAACAGTGATAAATACAATATAAATTCAAATAAACCTTCTCTTACCAGTCAATTCCACAGTAAATCATAAACCAAGGTAGGATTGTTTAGATATGCTCAGGATTTTCCTCTCTGCAGTCTGAATTTATAGTTGTCTAGCCCCCTTGGCATCCTACAACTCGCCTGTCTAAAACCTATCCACTCCTAACAACCAACAGTGAAATAAAAGGGAAAACAGCAAAATAAGAGTCAAAGTAAATTTTTATTTTTATTTATTTTATTTTACATTTGTTGACCGGGATAGTCCGACTGGATGCATGCCCATTTTCAGCAGAGGCCCAGGGAGAAAAGCTCCAAGGGTAAGCAGATACAGCATTACATAATACCAACATTACATATTACAAACAGATTATTTACAGAGATTACATAAATAAGCAAGTTAAACAAGTTCCACAGGTTAAAGTTAGTCCTGAGCACAACTCAGGATTAAATTAAATTACACAGTAAACTGGTTAACAGATTTTTACGCATTCGAGTTAGCCAGGCTTGATACATTGACATAGCCAGTTAAGTGACAAATGTTGTTTGAGTCTAGTTTTAAATTGACCTAAGGTGGAAAGTAAGGTAATATCAGCTGGAAGTGAGTTCCAGGATCTACTTAGAGAGTTTAAAGAGAATCACCGGCTGTGTTATTAATTTTGCTAGTCTGAATTAGTAGTTTGTTACAGGATCGAAGTGGTCTAGGATTGTTATAGGGGGTGATAATATTTTTAAGTGCAGGAGTATTGTCCGGATTATAGAGGATGTTATAGGCCATAATCAGTTGGTTATACTGGATTAGGCTAGGTAGGTCAAGCCAACCAAGCTGATTTAGATTGATGCAATGATGTGTCCTAAAAGGCAGCCCAGTGGCAAACCTGGCAATGTGGTTGTAGCAAATTGAGAGTTTGTTAAGGACAGTCTTGTTCAAATTCGAGTAGAGGGATGCATACAGAAGGGTTGAAAGAAGGTGAGAGCGAGCTATGGCAATTTTAGCTGGAGGGGTTATGAAGGCTTTTATTCTGTAAAGTGACCCTAGTTTTTTATTGATGGTTTTGATAGTTTGGTTAACATGTAGGTCAAATTTGAGATTATTGTCTATGATGACACCTAATAGTTTTGTAGATGGGTCAGGGGAGATTATTGTGCCATCATTTGATTTTATGGTAAAGGTGAAAGTGGTAGACCTACGCGCTGGTGAAAATAACAGCATTTTAGTTTTTTTGGGATTTAGGATCAGACGATGTTCAGAAAGCCAGTTTTCTATTGTATTAAAGGTGGTCTGTTAACAAGCTATCCCTTCCTACCTACAGTTAAAAACAGTGATAAATACAGTATAAATTGAAATAAACCTTATCTTACCAGTCAGTTCCACAGTAAATTGTAAACCAAGGCAGAACTGTTTAGACATGCTCAGCATTTTCCTCTCTGCAGTCTGTTTGAATTTATGGCTGTCTTGGCCCCTTGGAGTGGTCAGAGGTTGCATGTCTAAAACCTATCCATTTCTAACAGTGAAATTAAAGGGAAAACAAAATATGAATCAAAGTAAATTTTGATAACAAGCTATCCCTTCCTACCTACAGTGATTACAAATACAATATAAATTGAAATAAAACTTACCTTAGCAGTCATTTCCACACTAAATCGCAAAAAATGTAGGATTGTTAAGATATGCTCAGGATTTTCCTCCCTGCAGTCTTCGTAAATTTATAGCGGTCTAGGTCCCTTTGGTTGGCTAGAGCTTGCCTTTCTAAAACCTCTCTCTCTCTAGCAACCAACATTGAAATTAAAGGTAAAAGAATAAAATATCAGTAAAAGTAAATCTTGTTAATAAGGTATCCCTTCCTACCTACAATCCCTTAAAAACAGTGATACAAATACATTATAAACTCAAATATAACGTCTTACCAGTCAATTTTAGAGTAAATCACAAACCAAGGTACAATTGTTTATATATGCTCTGGATTTTCCTGTTTGTAGTCTTTGTGAACTTGTAGCTGTCTAGGCCCTTCAGGGTGGCTAGAGCTAGTCTATCTAAAGCCTTTACCTTTCCAGCAACCAACAATGAAACTAAACATAAAAACAAATATTAATCAAAGTAAATCTTGTTAACAAGTTGTCCACTCCTACCTACAAACAGTTAATAGTGATAACAAATACAACATAAATTCAACTAAAACTTCTACCATTCATTTCCAGTGTAAATCACAAACCAAGGTAGAATTGTTTAGATATGCTCAAGAGTTTCCTCTTTGCAGTCTGTGTGAATTTATAACTGTCTAGCCCCCTAGGAGTCACTATAGCTTGTCTATCTAAAACCTATCCCTTTCTAACAACCAACAGTGAAATTAAAGGAAAAAAACAAATATGAATCAAAGTGAATCTTGTTAACAATTTATCAATTCCTACCTATAAACAGTTAAAAAGAATGATAACAAATACAATATAAATTCAAATAAAAACCATACAAGTCAATTCCACAGTAAATCACAAACTAAGATAAGCTCAGGATTTTCCACTCTGCAGTCTGTGTGAATTTATAGCTGTCTAGGCTCATTTAGGTGGGTAGAGCTTGCCTGTGTAAAACCTATGCCTTTCTCACAACCAACAGGGAAATTGAAGGTAAAACCAGCAAAATATCAAAGTAAATCTTCTTAACAAGCTATCCTTTCCTACCTACAAAGAGTTAAAAACAGTGATAAATACAATATAAATGAAATAAACCTTCTATTGCCAGTCTGTTCTGCAGTAAATCATAAAGCAAGGAAGGATTGTTTAGATATACTCAGGATTTTCCTCTCTGAAGTCTGAATGTATGGCTGTCAAGTCCCTAAAGGTGGTTAGAGCTTGGCGGTCTAAAACCTATCCTTTCTAACAACTAAAAGTGAAATTAAAGGTAAACCAACAAAATAGGAATCAAAGTAAATCTTGATAACAAGCTATCCTTTCCTACCTACAGTTAAAACAGTGATTACAAATACAATATAAATTGAAATAAAACTTCTCTTAACAGTCATTTCCACACTAAATCACAAAGGTAGGATTGTAAGATATGCTCAGAATTTTCCTCTCTGCAATCTTTGTAAATTTATAGCTGTCCAGTTCCCTTTGGGTGGCTAGAGCTTGCCTTTCTGTAACATATCCCTTTCTAACAACCAACATTGAAATTAAAGGTAAAAGAATGAAATATCAGTAAAAGTAAATCTTAACAAGCTATCCCTGCCTATCTGCTATCCCTTAAAAAAAGTGAAACAAATACATTATAAACTCAAATACAACTTCTCTTACCAATCAATTCCACAGTAAATCACTAACCAAGGTAGGATTGTTGAGATATGATCAGGATTTTCTTCTGCAGTCTGCGTGAATTCATGAATTTATAGCGGTCTAAGCCCCTTGGGGTAGTTGGAGCTTGCCTGAATAAAACCTATCCATTTCTACCAACAGTGAAATTAAAGTAAAAACAACAAAAGATGAATCAAAGTACATCTTGTTAAGTTATCCCTCCAACCTACAGTTAAAATCAGTGATAATAAATACAATATAAATTCAAATAAACCTCCTCTTGCCAGTCATTTTCACAGTAAATCACAAACCAATGTAGGATTGTTTAGATATGCTCTGGATTTTCCTCTTTGCAGTCTGTGTGAACTTACAGCTGTCTAGGCCCCTCAGGGTGGCTAGAGGTCTGGTATCTAAAACCTTTCCTTTCCAGCAACCAGTAATGAAATTAAACGTAAAAACAAAACATTAATCAAAGTAAATTTTAACAAGTTCTCCACTCCTACCTACAAACAGTTAACAGTAACAAATACAACATAAATTCAACTAATACTTCTACCAGTTACTTCCACAGTAAATTGCACACCTGGGTAGGATTGTTTAGAAATGATCAGGAATTTCCTCTCTGTAGTCTCTGAAGTTATAGCTGTGAAGTCCCCTTGGGGGGATTAGAGACTGTCTGTCTAAAACCTACCCCTTTGTACATCCAACAGTGAAATTAAAGGTAAATCAGCATATTTATCAAAGTAAATAAAACCTGTCCCTTTCTAAAAACCAACAGTGAAATTAAAGGTAAAGCAACAAAATAGGAATCAAAGTAAATCTTCATAACAAGCTATTCCTTCCCACTTAGTTAAAACAGTGATAAGAAATACAATATAAATACAAACAGTTCTCTTAACAGTCAATTCCACACTAAATCACAAACAATGGTAGGATTTTTAAGATATGCTCAGGATTCTCCTCTCTGCAATCTTTGTAAATTTATAGTGTTCTAGGCCCCTTTGAGAGACTAGAGCTTGCCTTTCTGAAACCTATCCCTTTTGAACAATCAACAGAGAAATTAAAGGTAAAACAAGAAAAATATAACTCAAAGTTTTGTTGGCAAGCTATCCCTCCTACTACAAACAGTTAAAAAGTGATAAATACAATATAAATTCAAATAACACTTTTACCAGTCAGTTCCACAGTACATCCCAAAGCAATGTAGGATAGTTACATATGGTCAGGATTTTCCTGTCTGCAGTTTGTGTGAATTTAAAACTTTCTAGGTCCCTTCAGTTGACTGGAGCTTGTCCGTCTAAAACCTTTACCTTTCTAACAACCAGCAGTGACATTAAAGGTAAAAAAACAAAAAAAAACATGATTCAAAGTAAATATTAACAAGCTCTCCCTTCTTACCTACAAACAGTTAAAACTTCTCTTAACAGTCAATTATACAGTAAATCACAAACCACTGTAGGATTGTTTAGATATGCTCAGGATTTTCCTCTCTGCAGTCTGTGAATTTATGAATTAAAGTAAGTCTTGTTAACAAGCTATCCTACCTACAAACAGTTAAAAATAGTGATAACAAATATAATATAAATTCAAATAACAATTATTTTACTAGTCAAATCCAGAGTAAACAAAAAACAAGGTAGGATTGTTTAGATATGCTCGGTATTTTCCTGTTTGCAGTTTGTGTGAATTTATAGCTTTCTAGGACCCGTCGGTCAGGTGGAGTTTGCCTGTTTAAAACCTATCCCTTTCTAAAAACAACAGTGAAATTAAAGGTAAAAAAGTACAATATCAATAAAAGTAAATCTTGTTCACAAGCTATCCCTTCTTACCTACAAGCAGTTAAAAACAGTGATAATAAATACAATATAAATTCAAGTAAACCTTCTCTTACCAGTCCATACCACAGCAAATCACAAACCAAGGTAGGATTGTTAATATGCGCTAAGTAATTTCCTCTCTGCAGTCTGTTTGAATTTATAGCTGTCTAGCCCGCTTGGAGTGGCTAGAGCTTGCCTGTCTAAAACCTATCCCTTTCTTACAACCAACAGTGAAATTAAAGATAAAACAACAAAACAGGAATCAAAGTAAATCGTTAACAAGCTGTCCCTTTCTACCATCAAACAGTTAAAAACAGTGATAAGTACAATATACATGCAAATAAAACTTCCCTTACCAGTCAGTTCCACAGTAAATCACAAACCAATGCAGAAGTGTTTAGATATTCAGGATTTTCCTCACTGCACTCTGTGTGAATTTATAGCTGTCTAGGCCGCTATGGGTGCCTACAAGTTGCCTGTCCAAAACCTATCCTATTCTGAAAACCAACAGTGAAATTAATGGTAAAACAACAAAATATCAAAGTAAATCTTAACAAGGTATCATTCCCTACCTACAAACAGTTATAAACAGTGATAACAAATGCAATATAAATTCAAATAAAATGTCTCATACCAGTCCATTCCACAGTAAAACTGCAAACCAAGGTAGCATGATTTAAATATGCTTAGGATTTTCCTGTCTGCAGTCTGTGTGAATTTATAGCTGCCTATACCTTTTGGAGTGGCTAGAGCTTGCCTGTGTAAAACCTATCCCTTTCTAACAACCAACAGTGAAATTAAAAGTAAAACAAAACAGGAATCAAAGTAAATCTTGTTAACAAGCTGTCCCTTTCTACCACCAAACAGTTAAAAACAGTGATAACAAACTTCCCTTACCAGTCAGTTCCACAGTAAATCACAAACCAATGCAGGGGTGTTTAGATCTTCTCAGGATTTTCTTCACTGCACTGTGTTATTTATAGCTGTCTCCGGCCGCAATGAGTGCCTACAAAGTTGCAAGTCAAAATCCTATCCTTCTGAAAAACACAAAGTGAAAATGATGGTAAAAACACAAAAACAAAATAAATAAATCTTAACAAGGTATCATTTCCTACCTACAAACAGTCATAAACAGTGATAACAAATGCAATATAAATTCAAATAAAATGTCTCATACCAGTCCATTCCACAGTAAAACTGCAAACCAAGGTAGCATGATTTAAATATGCTTAGGATTTTCCTGTCTGCAGTCTGTGTGAATTTATAGCTGCCTATACCTTTTGGAGTGGCTAGAGCTTGCCTGTCTAAAACCTAATCCTTTCTAACAACCAACCGACAGTGAAATTAAAAGTAAAACAAAACATGAATCAAAGTACATCTTGTTAACAACCTATCCCTGCCTAACTACAAACAGCTAAAACAGTTATAACAAATACAATATAAATTCAAATAAAACATCTCTTACCATTCAGTTCCAAAGTAAATTGCAAACTAAGGTAGCATTGTTTAGATATGCTCTGGATTTTCCTCTCTGCAGTCTGTGGAAATTTATAGCTGTCTAGGTCCCATGGGTGGCTACAGCTTCACTGTGTAAAACCTATCCCATTCTCACAACCAGCAGTGAAGTTAAAGGGAAAACATCAAAATATGAATCAAAGCACGTCTTGTTAACAAGCTATCCCTTCCTAACTACATAACAAATACAATGTAAATTAAAATGAAACTTTTTACCAGTCTATTCCACAGTAAATCACAAACAAAGGTAGGATTGTTTAGATATGCTCAGGATTTTCCTGTCTGCAGTCTGTGTGCATTTATAGCTGTCTAAGCCACTTTCGGTGGTTTGTACTTACCTGTCTAAAACTTATCCCTTTCTGACAACCAACAGTGAAATTAAAGGTAAAACAAAATATGAATCAAAGTACATCTTGTTAACAAGCTATCCCCTCCTACCTACAAACAGCTAAAAACAGTGATAACAAATACAATAGAAATTCAAATAAAGTGATAACTAATATAAATTGAAATAAAAGTTCTCCTTTCAGTTCCACAGTAAATCACAAATGAAGATAGGAAAATACAGAGAATATCTAAACAATCCTATCTGCACTGTGTGAATTTACAACTGTCTGGGCCCTTCAGGGTGGCTAGAGCTCACCTGTCTAAAACCGTTCCCTTTCTAACAACCAAGAGTGAAATTAAAGGTAAAACAAAATATGAATCAAAGTAAATCTTGTTAACAAGCTATCCCTTCCTACCTATAAATAGTTAAAAGCAGTGATAGCAAATACAACATAAATTCAAATAAAAAACTTTACCAATCAATTCCACAGTAAATCACAAACTAAGTTAGGATTGTTTTAATCTGCTCAGGATTTTTTTTTTCTGCAGTTTGTGTGAATTTATAGCCGTCTCGGCTCATTGGGGTGGCTACAGCTTGCCTTTTAAAACCTATCCCTTTCTCACAACCAACAGTGAAATTAAAGTTAAAACACAAAATATGAATATAAACACACATCTTGTTAACAAGCTATCCCTTCTAAATTGCAAGCAGCTAAAAACAGTGGCAATAAATCTAAATAAATTCAAACAAAATGTCCCTTAACAGTCCATTCCACAGTAAATCACAAATGAATGTAGGATTGTTTAGATATAATCAGGATTTTCATCTCTGCAGTATGTGTATTTTTAGCTGTCTTGGTCCCTTGAGGTGGCTAGAGCTTACCTGCCTAAAACTTATCCCTTTCTAACAACCTACCACTTTCTAACAACCAACGAAATTAAAGGTAAAACTACAAAATATGAATCAAAGTAAATCTTGTTAACAAGCTATCCCTTGCTATCTACAAACAGTTAAAACTTCTCTTACCAGTCAACTCCACAGTAAATCACAAGTCAAGGTACGATTTAGATATGCTCAGGATTTGACCCTCTGCAGTCTGTTTGAATTTATAGCTGCATAGGCCCCTTGGGGTGGCTACAGCTCGCCTGTCTAAAACCTATCCCTTCTCTCACAATCCTCAGTGAAATTAAAGGTAAAACAAAATATGAATCAAAATACATCTTGTTAGCAAGCTATCCCTTCACAACTACAAACAGCTAAAAAAGTGATAACAAATAGAATAAAAATCAAAAACAATTCTTCTCTTATCAGTCCATTCCACAGTAAATCACAAACAAAGGTAGGGTTGTTCATAGGTTGGTACTAGGCTATCAGCCCTAGGACCTATACAAGCCTAGCCATAACAATTCCCTGGATATTTCTTCCCAGAATATTTACTTCCCTGGACCCCTATCTAGCAGGGCGACTGAAGTGCTCCCCGGGGTGAATTTCCTATCTCCCATCCAATCATCAAGGTTCCTTTTGAAGAGGGACAAGGAGGTGCTCTGCTTGACATTTATGGGCAGTCTACTCCAGAGTATGGGGAGTCTCTGGGTCAGGAACCTATCCCTCCAGCATGTTTTGTTCATTGTGATGACAAGGTTTAGATCCCTGGAGCGTGTAGCTCTAAGGGATTGGGATTTCTTTAAGTGGAGCATGTCCAACAGCTCAGGGTTTGACTTGGCCTTGTATGTTAAGCATAGATCGCCTCTGAGTAGACGATATGCCACAGAGTATAGCTGGAGTTATTTTAGATGGTCAGCATAGGGCATCTGCTTTAGGCCTGTGATTCTTTTAGTGAGGTATTTCTGCGGCCTTTCTAGCTGTTGCAGATGTCTTGTGAGGTACATACCAAATGGGGTGTTTTACTCTATAATGGGTCTAATGAGGAATGAGTACAGTGGGACAATGACCTCCTTTTTTCTGGATGAAAAGCCCTTAGTGATGAGGTGTGCCACATAAAAGGATTTCCTGACTATTGTGGTGATGTGGTTATCGAAGGTGAGACCACTGTCCACCTGTGTCCCTATGTCTCTCATCACAATTTCAGTGTTTAGTGTACTGCCACCTATGTGGTAATTCATGGGTACATGGTTTTTCCCAAATGGGATAACTATATATTTCTTGGCATTAAGCTTGAGCCCATGGTTCTGGCACCAAGCATCTATTTCTGTAAGCCCCATTTGTAGAATATTCACATCATTTGGGGATTCAAAAATGGCTCCCAGTTTGCAGTCATCTGCGAACTTTATTAGCCAGAGCCCCTTAGTGTTGGCCTGTACTTCAGAGAAGTAAGTGCCAAACAAGAGCAGTCCCAGGACCGAACCCTGGGGTACTCCACTTGTCACTTGTCTGGAGCTGGATTTGGAGTCTGCTACATTTACAGTCTGGGTTCTGTCAGTAAGCCACTTGGCAACTCATTGAGTGACATAGGGATTTATGCCCAGCTTAGTAAGTTTATCTATGATTCCAGAGCGGGGGATGGTGTCAAAGGCCTTGCCAAGGTCCAGATAGGCTGTGTGGACCACCTTTCCCTTGTCCACAGCTCCGGAGACTGATTCGAAGAAGTCAATCAGGTTCAGGAGACAAGATCGGTCCTTCATGAACCCAAACTGGGTGAGGTAGTGTCTGAAGGTTGCCAATGTCTTTGTTTGTAAGTTCCATGATAATGCGTTCCATGCCCTTGCAGATCATGCTCATCAGACTGATGGGACAGTAGTTCCCAGGATCCAAGGTGGATCCCCCTTTGTGGAGTGGGATAACTGTAGCTGTGTGCCACTCAGTGGGCACAAAACCTGATGTGATGAACATGACACTTAGGTGAGGTGCCAGTTCATTTTGCAGTTGATGTAGTACACAGCCAGGATGCCATCTGGTCCCATGGATGCTGTATTCTTAGCTTTGAAGAGTGCAGTTTCTACCTGTGTGCCCATGATTACCGGAATTTGGCAATCTTTTGGTATTGAAATGGGCCCTTTAGGGGGTGAGAGGGGGGTGAAGTTGGCACAAAATCGATCTGCCAGGATATTGGCAATATCCTCGGGATCAGTATATTTAATGCCATTCTGTTGTAGCTCACAGCATAGCTGAGCATTGCCATTTAGATTCTTGACATAACTATAGAATGCCTTGCAGTTGTCTTTGGAATCTTTGGCAATTTTATTTTTGTAACTAGCTTTGGAGGATTTTATGAGGGATTTCAGCTTCTTACTGAAGCTGGTAAGGGAGTTTTTTTGCATCCTGGGATTTTCCTCTTTTCTGCAACAGTTTCTTTCTTCTGTTGTATAGTTTGTTTATGGCAGGGGACCAACCAGATTGGCTTCCTTTTTTTGGAGGAGCGCGTCTTGGTTCTATTTGGGATGGCACGGTTCATGCACAGTTGGATATGCTTGTACAGTGCCTTAATGTAGGATTCAGCAGTAGAACTTTCAGCTCCCGTCTGCATGGGTGTCATGAAGTTTGTCACTTCAGACTCGAGTTGCATGAAGTTGGCTTCGGAGAAGTTTTTTATGGAGGGTTCCTTACTGGGGGGTGGGGGTGGGATGTGGATGTCAAGGGTGATTTGCTTATGGTCAGACCTGACCAATGAGGGGGTGACCACTGGGGTGGAGCATCTATCTCCCATGTTGGTAATGACCAGGTCTAGGATATTGGAGCCCCTGGTGGGACAATGGATTAGTTGATCCAGGGTGTTGGAATGTATGAATTCCAAGAACCATTGAGAAAATGTGTTGGTACCCGAATAGTTTTCCCAGTTAATGGCAGGGTAGTTGAAATCACCCAGTATTAGGGTGTTTGGTTGTATCTTAATATTTTCTAGTATGTTTAGAAAGGTGTAATGAGAATCTTGGGACATGGTGGGGGATCTGTAGCAAGCTACAATTTGGATTGCAGTCTTACCTAGTGTTAGTTTCACCTGGAGAATTTCAGATACATTGTATTGGGCAACTAGCCTGGAGGTGTGAATATCCTTGGTGAATATGGACACACCTCCACCTTTAGTGTTTCGGTCTTGGTTTGGTGGCTGAAAAGTGTGGTAAGAGTTGTAGCCTGGTATTGCAGGGATGCTCTCTGGAGCCTTGAACCAGGTCTCAGTTACTGCACAGATATCAATGTTCTCCATTTTTAGGAGTGCCTCAAGAGAGTGCATTTTGAGGTTTAGACTTCTAGCATTGAGTAGCATTACCTTCAAATTTTGCATGCTTGTGTCTGTTAAAGTGGTGGTTTTGCCCTTTGAACCTTACCTAAAAAGGCACTATAGTGGTGGCAAGAGCTTTAGCCAGTAACCTGAATCCCAGGGGTGACAGGTGCAGACCATCTCTGGCAAAGCATCGTGGTTTGTCGAACATGTTGTTCCAGGCAGGCAGATACTGGATCCCCTTTGAATGACACCAGAAGCTTAGCCAATTGTTGAAGTCAATCATTTTGTTGCTTATACTGTGGTATCATTCTGGGTGAAGGCAGGATGCTACTCAGGGCTAGGGTCATACCTGCCTGGGCCACATGATCCGAGAGCTCTTCTATGTCTCTTTTCATGTAGTCAGGGGAGGTACGTCTCAAGTCATTCACTCCAACATGGACAATGACAGAGTCGTATTTGTACTTGTTTTGGAGTGACTTGAGTACATGTGTTATGTGAAGGATCCTGGCACCTGACAGGCAGCTGACAGTAATTTTCTCCTTGTTCTGTCTGGTGAGTGGGGCATCAGTGTGCCTGACTATAGAGTTACCTATGATTAAAGTGTTGGGTACATTGTATTGCCTTAGGGACTGTTGTTGGGTGGCAAACTGGTGTTCTGAGCTATGTGTCACTTTGGTTGTGACTGGTGTTTGCATTTCAGCTTCAGAGGTCCCTGTTGCTTGGGCAGGTTAATGTTAAGGGCCTCCACATATGTGGGTTTAGTGTTGCTATGTGTGGGTATTGATGGTGTGGGTTTTGAAGGGTTATGTGTTGGTTGAGGTGTAGTGCAGGTGTTAACCTTCTCCTCTTGACCATCTAGCACAATCTTAGGTGGAGAGAGATTTTCTTTCAGTTTGGCTGTGAAAGTGCATCTCTCACAGGTTGTAGTGTTGAGTGGTAGGAGGAGAGGGTTATCTGTGTACATGAGGCAGTTGCTACAGTGCCCCAGTATTGGAGATACTCATCAGGTGAACAGGAGAAATCACTGGAAGCTGACCCTTGGACATGCCTGTTTAGGTGTTTTTTTGTAAAGTACAAGAGCTGTTTTCCCTTACCTTTGCAAGGTACTTTGCAATTTTATGCTGTTTAGTGCCTATGATTAATTTCTCCTTATTAACAAGGAGACTTGAGTGCTTGTATCAATTTAAGGCTCCCTAGTGCTTTCCAACAGGTTCTATAGCAAGTGCTCATCACAGGGGTTCAGAGTTTAGTGCTACTACTGAGAAAACAGCTAGTTCTAAGGGAAAATTTGAACAGCAGACTTTCTGGCACCTGGAATAGTTTAACCATAGCCCCGCAGTACTGCAGGACGTGAAAAATGCACAAATGCGTGTTTTAAGCCAGAAAGTTGAAAGGGATAGAAATCAGCCCAAAATGGCTAAAATTACAATTTCAGAGCTGGAAACCACTCCTCTAGTGTTAGACAGGCAGTACAATGCTCTCCACTCCCACTGGTAAGCAGTAGGACTTCTCCTCCTACCACCCAACACTACAACCTGTGAGAGATGCACTTACATAGCCAAACTGAAAGCAAAGCTCTCTCTAGCCAAGATTGTGCTAGACAGTCAAGAGGAGAAGGTTAACACCTGCACTACACCTCAAACACCAAGGTATGGATAGCTCTGAATACAGAAAATAAAGTCCTGAAACCAGCAAGGCCTGGGATCTAGACTATACTAGCTAGGAAAGGCAGGAAACGAGCAAACAAGATGGTATTTTTTTTTGTTGAAACAGGCTAAACAATGCAATAATACACTAAATAAGCACAGTAAAGGCTAAAGCACTTGAGTGTGTAGCCCTAAACAGTAAATACAATTAGAACTCTACAAAATTAGCAATTTAAAACTTTTTAAATGAAGCAAGGCAAGTGCACAACTGAAAAACGATTTAAGAGGTAGTAATACAGTAGAAGAAGTAGCTAGTCTACATATACAGAAAAGTCTATATATATACAGAAAGGCAGCTAAAACACACTAAAACAATTCAGATGCAGTGCAACCTAGAGCACTTGAGTTGTAGCAATATTAAAGCAAATACAGTTTTAATAAATGCACTAAAATATACTCTATATTTCCAAAATGTTTGAGAAGCACAGTCAGAACACAAGTATATTCAGACATTTATTTATTTATTTTTTTTAGGAAAGGGAGAAAGGAGGAACAGAAAGAAAGAAACTAAGCGGTTTGGCCTTCTCAGATGTTCTCTCTGTATTAGGTAGAATGAGCTAATGACACTAGATTGGGAGGAGTGTCCAAGATCAAATTTAGAGTAGGGGCGGGCAACTGCAAGGCCAGCAGGTATAAAGACAAGATGCCAATAAGGAGGTAGGGTGGGAGAACACTACAGAAATGTTTATCACAAGTGAGCCAAGAGCTATGAAATACAGTACAAGTATGCAGTATACAATAAAATTGCTATAACTATCTAGAATAAGCAGTAACTACTACAAATAAGCAAAAAAAAAGGCTACTTATTGCTATATATCACAGATCAGCTGCTCCTCCTCAGATAGCTGTATGTGTAATGGCTGAAACACTCAAATTAACTTCTTAACAGGAAGTCAAAACATGAAACAACTTTAAAAAAACACAAAAGGACCAGTGAGGTGCTTTCTGCAATCCATAGTCCTGGAAACCCAACTAGACAATGACCATAAACACTAAACTCACTGAAGTGGAGGATGGTCTTTGCTAACTATGATGGCCTAGACAATGAGCTCAGAAAACAGCCTCTAATAAACAGCTAGGCCCACAACACAATCAGGAACATTGAGAATATTACAGCTACTACCTAAACTATTTTTAGGCAGAAAACACTACAGAAATGTTTATCACAAGTGAGCCAAGAGCTATGAAATACAGTACAAGCATGCAATATACAATAAGTGATATAAATATCTAGAATAAGCAATGACTACTACAAATAAGCAAAAAACAGGCTACTTATTGCAATATATCACAGATCAGCTGCTCCTCCTCAGTTAGCTCTGTTAAATATGTTCAGTATTTTCCTCTCTGCAGTATGTGTGAATTTATAGCTGTCTTGGTCCCTCGGGGTGGTTAGAGCTTGCCTGTCTAAAACATATCCCTTTCTAACAACCTATCACTTTCTAACAATGAACAGTGAAATTAAAGGTAAAACAAAATATGAATCAAAGTAATCTTGTTAACAAGGTGTCCCTTCCTATCTACAAACAGTTAAAACTAGTCTTGTCAATCAATTCCACATTAAATCACAAACCAATGTAGGATTGCTTAGATATGCTTGGGATTTCCATCTCTGCAGTCTATGTGAATATATAGCCCCCTTGGGGTGGCTAGAGCTAGCCTGTGTAAAACATATCCCTTTCAAACAACCAACAGTGAAAGTAAAGTTAAAGCAACAACATATGAATCACAGTAAATCTTGTTAACAAGCTATCCCTTCCTACCTATTACTTACTTATGCCCGCCACCCTTGACAGGGTATGGGCCACCAACTACAGCTCTCCACCGAATCTTGTCCTGGGCCAACTGTTCTATTTGGTTCCATGTGTAGCCTCTAAGCTTGGCATCTGCCTCAAAGTCTCGCCTCCAGGTGTTTCGTGGGCGGCCTCTTCCTCTCTTCCCCTGAGGATTCCAGTGCAATGCCTGTCTTGTAATATTGCTTGCTGGTTTGCGAAGAGTATGCCTGATCCATCTCCACCTCCTCCTCAACTTCTTCCCCAATCGAAAGTTGGTTGGTCCTTTCAAAATGGCATTGCTAATAGTGTCTGGCCATCGAATCCGTAAAATCTTCCTGAGACAGCTATTTGTAAATGTCTGAAGTTTTTTAGTGGTGGTCTTGTTTAACCCCCAGGTCTCTGCCCCATACAGCAGCACTGACTTCACGTTAGAGTTAAACAGCCTTATCTTGTTGATCAAGGATAGTTCTCTTGTTTTCCAGACCCTATTTAACTGTATGGAGGCTGCTCTTGCTTTTCCTATCCTTGCCCTGACATCAGCTTCTGATCCGCCCTGCTTGTCAATTATGCTGCCAAGGTATGTAAAGGACTGCACTTCCTCCAGTAGCTTCCCTTGCAGAGTGATAGGGTTAGTATTTGTGGAGTTTAATTTAAGGATCTTTGTCTTCAGATTGTTAATGTTAAGACCCACCTCTAGTGCTGTAACTGCCACCAAATTTGTCTTGTTTTGCATTTGCTGCTGGCTGTGAGAGATGAGGGCGAGATCATCAGCATAGTCCAGATCTTCCAGCTGATTCCATAGGGTCCATTGGATCCCATTTTTCTGTCCTGCAGTAGATTTCTTCATAATCCAATCGATAACTAACAGGAAGAGGAATGGTGACAGTAAGCATCCTTGCCTGACCCCAGTTTTACTTGAAAGCTTTCAGAGAGCTGCCCTCCATGTATAACCCTGCATGATAGACCATTGTATGAGTTCTTTATCAAATTTACTATTTTCATTGGTATACCATAGTGCTTCAGAAGGCTCCACAGTGTCTCTCTGTCCACGCTATCAAATGCCTTTTCAAAGTCAACAAAGTTGATATACAATGGTGAGTTCCATTCAACTGACTGTTCCACAATTATTCTGGCGTTGCAATTTGATCAGTACACGATCTATTTTTATGAAGCCTGCCTGCTCTTCTCTCAGCTTTTTGTCAGTGATGTCCTTTATCCTTTCCAAAGGATACGGTTGAAAACTTTTCCTGGAACTGATAGAAGATTGATACCTCTGTAGTTGTCATTTGCTAAGGTCCCTTTCTTGGGAAGCTTAATGAGATGGCTCTCTTTCCATTCTGAAGGAACAGTTTCCTCTGCCCAGATTCTTTCAAAAGTGGATACAACATCTCCACTGATGTATTCAGGTCTGCTTTAAGGGCCTCTGCCGAGATGTTATCGGTCCTGCCGCTTTCCCATTTTTCATTTGGATGATGGCTTTCCTGATCTCCTCCTTGCTCGGCTTTTCACAATTGATTGATAGATCTTCATTGGCTGGCTCAATAATTGGAGGGATTAGAGGTGACGGTCTATTTAGAAGTTCTTCAAAATGTTCCACCCACCTTTTCAGTTGATGTTCTATACTATTGATGGTTTTCCTTGCTTATCTTTAACAGGTCTCTCTGGCTTACTGTACTTTCCTGAAAGTCGCTTGGTGATATCATACAACATTTTGTGTTACCACTGTAAGCTGCCAGTTCTGCCTCAACTGCCAACTGTTCCACATAATTGTTCTTATCTATTTTAATGCATCTTTTGACCTCTCTGTGGGTATCTGCATATTCTTCTTGGGCCTTGCTCTTTGAAGCTCTAGTTTTACTGTTATTTACTTTTGCCTTCTTCCTCTTTCTGTCTTCTATCTTTACCAGTGTTTCTGCAGTGATCCACTCTTTCTGATGATACTTTTAGGTCCCAGTGTCTCTTGACAAGCTAAGTCTACAGCCTTTTTCACATTCTGCCATGAGCTGTTTACTCCACCCTCCTCAACCAGTTCTTCTAGCACTTCAAATTTGTTCTTCAGTGCAATGTTGAACTGTTCTTTTGTCTGAGAATCTTTCAATAGATGAACATTGTATTTGATTCTCCTAGATGACTCTTGAACCTGGGTTCTTTTAAGCTTTAGCTTCAGTCTAGCCACCAGCAAGTGATGGTCAGATGCTACATCTGCCCCTCTTTTCACTCTGACATCTTGTAATGTTCTTCTAAACTTTCTACAGATGCATATGTGATCTATCTGGTTTTCTGTTGTATAGTCAGGGGAGACCCATGTATTTTTGTGTATCCGTTTGTGGGGAAAAATGCTGCCTCCAATGACCAAATTGTTGAGCACATAGATCAACAAACCTTTCACCATTCTCGTTGATTGTTCCCAGAGCATGTATACTCATGATTTGCTCATATCCTATGTTACTGGATCCGACCTTGGCATTTATATCACCCATAAGGATAGTAAGGTCTTTGTCTGGGTAGGTCTCGAGGATCTGCTGCAGTCTTTCATAAAACTGATCTTTATCTTCCTCTTCACTGTCATTAGTTGGTGCGTAGCACTGGACCACATTCATTGCAATTTTCTTCTTCTTTGTACGGAATGAAGCTGTGATGATCCTAGGGCCATGTGCTTCCCATCCAATCAGGGCTCTCTGGGCCTGTTTGGCCAACATAAGACCAACTTGGGAGTGAAGTGCTTCACTGTCCTCATGTCCAGAATAAAGCAACAACTCTCCTGTAGATAATCGACACTCACCAGCCCCTGTCCACCTTGTCTCGCTGATTCCCAACAAACTCAAGTTGTTATTTCTCATTTCTGCTGCCACTTGGGCTGCCTTGCTTAGCTCATACATGGTCCTGACATTCCATGTGCCAATGTTTATTTTCCTGGTAGAGAGAAGGGTACTCTGCTTTGTGGTGTCCCTTCGGCTTTGGCCACAAAACTTCATAAATCTTCCATTTGAAGAACTCTCCTCTTCCAAGACAAGATTGTCTGTGTTTCCTGTAGTTGGTGTTTTTGTAGCAATTTGTTTTTTACGGGATGGGGTTGCTAACCCTAAGCCCAACCCTCCTTTTTCAGACGGGCTTGGGACCATCCTTGGCGGAGTTTTCCTACCTATAAACAGTTAAAAAACAATGATAACAAATAAAATATAAATTCAAATAAAACTTCTCTTGCTAGTCAATTCCAAAGGAAATGATAAACCAAGGTAGGATTATTTAGATATGCTCAAGATTTTCCTCTCTGTATTCTGTGTCAATTTAAAGCTATATTGGGATGGCTAGAGCTTGCCTGTCCCTTTCTAAAATCCAACAGTGAAATTAAAGGTAAAATAACAAAATATCAAAGTAAATCTTAACAAGCTATCCTTTCCTACCTACAAACAGTTAAAAACAGTGATTACAAATACAGTATAAATTCAAATAAAACATCTCTTACCAGTCAATTCCACAGAAATCACAAACTAAGGTAGCATTGTTTAGATATGCTCAGGATTTTCCTGTCTGCAGTCTGTCTGAATTAATACCCATCTAGGCCTTTTGAGGTGGCTTGAGCTTGCCTGTCTAAAACATATTCCTTTCTCACAACCAACAGTGAAATTAAAGGTAAACCAACAAAATATGAATCAAAGTACATCTTGTTAACAAGCTATCCTTTTCTAACTATAAACAGCTAAAAACAGTGATAACAAATACAATATAAATTCAAATAAAATGACAACAAATACAATATATATTCATATAAAAGTTCTCCTGCCAGTAAGTTCTACAGTAAATCACAAACAAAGGTAGGATTGTTTATATATGCTTGGCATTTTCCCTTTTGCAGTCTGTGTGAATTTACAGCTGTCTAGGTCCTTCAGGTTGACTAGAACTCACTTGTCTAAAATCTATCCCTTTCTAACAACCAGCAGTGAAATTAAAGGTAAAACAACAATGTAAATCAAAGTAAATCAAAATATAAAGCAAAGTAAATCTGGTTAACAAACTATCCCCTCCTACCTACAAGCAGTTAAAGCAGTGACAACAAACAGAATATAAATTCAAATAAATTGATAACAAATACAATATAAATAAAAAACGTTACCAGTCAATTCCACAGTAGATGACAAACTAAGATAGGATTGTTTATATAAGCTCAGGATTTTCTTGTGTGGAGTTTCCTGAATTTAAAGCTGACTTGGCTCATTTGGGCGGCTAGAGCTTGTCTCTCTAAAGCCTATCCCTTTTTAACAACTAACAGTGAAACTAAAAGTAAAACAAAAAAAATTAATCAAAGTAAATCTTGATAATAAGCTATCCTTGTCAACCTACAAACAGTTAAAAACAGTGACAACAAATACAATATAAATTCAAATAAAACTTCTCTTAACAGTCAAGTCCACAGTAAATCACAAACAAAGGTAGATTGTTTAGATGTGCTTAGGACTTTCTTCTCTGCAGTCTGTTTGAATTTATAGCTGTCTAGGCTCCTTCAGGTGGCTAGAGCTCACCTGTCTAAAACCTATCCCTTTCCAACAAGCAAGAGCAAAATTAAAATTAAAACAACAAAATATGAATCAAAGTAAATATCCTACCTACAAACAATTAAAAGAGTGATAACAAATACAGCATAAATTCAAATAAAACTTCTCCTACCAGTCAATTCCACAGTAAATAAAAAGGTAGGTTTGTTTAGATATACTCAATATTTTCCTCTCTGCAGTCTTTGTGATTTATAGCTGTGTAGGCACCACAGGGTGGGGTAGAGAGTGCAAGTCTAAAACCTATCCCTTTCTAGCAACCAACAGTAAAATTAAAAGGTAAAACAAAAAAATATGAATCAAAGTAAATCTTGTTAACAAGCTAGCCCTTCCTACCTAAAAAACAGTTACAAACAGTGATAACAAATACAATATAAATCCAAGTATCAGTCAGTTCCACAGTAAATCAGAAACCAAGGTAGAATTGTTCAGATATGCTCAGCATTTTCCTCTCTGCAGTCTCTTTAAATTTACACCTGTCTGGGTACCTTGGGGTGGCAAGAGCTTACCTATCTAAGGTGTATCCCTTTTTAACAACCAACAGTGAAATTAAAGGTAAAACAGCAAAATATGAATCAACGGAGACCTTAACAAGCTATCACTTCCTACCTACAAAGTAGTAAAAGTTCTCTTACCAGTCAATTCTGCAGTAAATCACAAACTAAGGTAGGATTATTAGATATGCTCAGAATTTTGCTCTCTGTAGTCAATTTTAATTTACAGCTTTCTAGGCCCCTTGGGGTGGCTACAGCTTGACTATCTAAAACCTATCCCTTTCTAATAACCAACTGTGAAATTAAAGGTAAAAACAAAATATAAATCATAGTAATTCTTCTCAACAAGCTATCCCTTCCTATCTATAAACAGTTAAAAACAGTGACAACAAATACAATATAAATTCAAATAAAACTTCTTTTACTTGTGAATTCCAAAGTAAATCACAAACCAAGGTAAGATTGTTTAGATATGCCCAGGATTTTCCTCTCTGTACTTTGTATGCATTTGTAGTTGTCTAGGCCCCTTGGGTGGCTAGAGTTTGCCTGTCTAAAATATATCCCTTTCCAACAACCACAAGTTATCCCTTCCTACTTATAAACAGTTAAAAACTTATCTTACCAGTCAATTATACAGTAAAATTACAAACCCATACCTCTCAAGCATACCTTATTATGAGGAATGTTCCTCATCTGGGGTCTTAAAAACTTCATGTTCTTCAAAGTTCCACTTTGAAAGGGTCTGTCACACGTTAAAGGTTAGCAATTGTTTTTAACAGATACCATAGTAAATAGAAATTAATTGTACTTATTAGCTAAAATAATTGTTCTGTAAGTAAAAATATCACACTTTAACCATCCTATGACCTTCCTTGCTGAAGTTGTTAGTATGCTGTTAGTGTTCCACATTTTGCCCCTTTGTTCCACATTATGAGAGGTAGTGTTCCTCATTTTGGACATGGAAGGTTGAGAGTTATGCACAAACTACTGTAAGATTGTTTAGATATGCTCAGGATTTAACTGTCTACAGTCTGTGTGAATTTATACCTGTCTATGCCTCTTAGGGTGGCTAGAGCTTGCCTGTCTAAAACCTATCCCTTTCTAACAGCCAAGAGTGAAATTAAAGGTAAAACAAATTATGAATCTAAAAGTAAATCTTGTTAACAACCTATCCATTCCTACCGACAAACAGTTAACAGTGATAACAAATACAATATATATTCAAATAAAGTCATAAGAAATACAATACACATTCAAATAAAACTTATCCTAACAGTCAATTCCACAGTAAATCAAAAATGAAGGTAGGATTGTATAGATATGCTCAGTATTTTCCTCTCTGCTGTCTGTGTGAATGTATAGCTGTCTAGACACCACAGGGTGGCTAGAGCTAGCCAATATAAAACCTACACCCTAACAACCAGCCATGAAATTAAAGGTAAAACAGCAAAGTGGAAATCTAAGTAAATCTTGTTAACAAGCTAGCCCTTCCTACCTACAAACAGTTAAAACCCCTATTACCAGTCATTTCTACAGCAAATCACACACCGAGGTAGAATTGTTTAGATATGCTCAGTATTTTCCTCTCTGCAGTCTGTGTGAATTTATAGCTGTCTAGGTGCCTCAGGGTGGCTAGAGCTCCCTTGTCTAAAACCTATCCCTTTCCAACAACGAACAGTGAAATTAATGGTAAAACAACAAAATATGAATCAAAGTATATCTTGTTAAGTTAGCCCTTCCTACTTACAAACAGTTAAACAGTGATAACAAATACAATATAAATTCAAAATAAAACTTTTTACCAGTAAAGTCCACAGTAAATCACAAACCAAGGTAGGATTGTTTAGATATGTTCAACATTTTCCTCTCTGCAGTCTCTTTGAATTTACACCTGTCTAGGCCCCTTGGGGTAGTAAGAGCTTGCCTGTCTAAAGCCTATCCCTTTCTAACAACCAACAGTGAAATTAAAGGTAAAACAGAATATGAATCAAAGGAGATGTTAAGCTATTGCTTCTTACATACAAGGTGTTAGAACTTCTCTTACCAGTCAATTTCACAGTAAATCACAACCCAAGGTAGGATTGTTTAGATATGCTCGGGATTTTCCTTTCTGCAGTCTGTATGAATTTATCGCTGCCTAGGCCCCTCAGGGCGGCTACAGTTTGCCTGCCTAAAACCTATCCCTTTCTAACAACCATCTGTGAAATTAAAGACAAAAACAAAATATGAATCAAAGTAATTCTTCTTAACAAGTTATCCCTTCCTACCTACTTTGTTTGTGTCTTTTGGCTTTTCCCGGTTAGGGGTCGCCACAGCGGAACTCCGGTCCGCTAATGATTGGTAGTGGATTTTTATGTACCGGGTTACCAGCCCTGATGCACAACCTTCAATGAAGGCATGCCCCATTCACGTATGCCTCCACACAGAAGACGCTCTAGCTGAGAATCGAATGGGACAACATCTTGCTATGAGGCAGCAATGCTACCGCAGCACCACCACCACAGTACTATCACAAACAGTTAAAAAACAGTGATAACAAATACAACATAAATTCAAACAAAACTTCTTACTAGTCAATTCCAAAGTAAATCACAAACCAAGGTCAGATTGTTCAGATATGCTCAGGATTTTCCTCTCTACACTGTGAATTTACAGCTGTCTAGGCCCATCAGGGTGGGTTGAACTCATCTGTCTAAAAGGTATCCCTTTCTAACAAATAGTGAAATTAAATGTAAAACAAAATATAAATCAAAGTGAATCTTGTTAACAAGCTATCCCTTCCTAAACACAAACAGTTAAAACTTCTCTTACCACAGTAAATCACAAACCAAGGTAGGAGATAGGTCTCTCTGCAGTCTCTTCAAATTTAAACCTGTCTAGGCCCCTTGGAGTGGCAAGAATTTACCTGTCTAAAACCTATCCATTTCTAACAACCAACAGTGAAATTCAAGGGAAAACACAATATGAATCATAGTAAATCTTCTTAACAAGCTATCATTTCCTACCTACAAACAATTAAAACCAGTGATAACAAATGCAATATAAATTCAAATAAAATGTCTCTTACCAGTCAGTTCTGCAGTAATTCACAAACCAAGGTAGTATTGTTTAGATATGCTCAGGATTTTCCTTTCTGTAATCTGTATGAATTTATAGCTGTATAGGCCCTTTGGGGTGGTTTAAGATTGCCCATCTAAAACATAACCCTTTCAAACAACCGACAGTGAAATTAAAGGTAAAACCACAAAAAATGAATCAAAGTAAATCTTGATAACAAGCTATTACTTCCTAACTGCAAACAGTTAAAAACAGTGATAACAAATACAATATAAATCCAAATAAAAGTTCTCTTACCAGTCAGTTCCAGAGTAAATTGCATGCCAAGGTAGGATTGTTAAGATATGCTCAGGATTTTCCTCTCAGTCTATGTGAATTTATAGGTGCCTAGGCCCCTTGGGGTGGCCAGAGCTTGCCTGTCTAAAACCTAACCAAAAGTAAAATTAAAGGTAAAACAACAAATTAAAAATCAAAGTAAATATATAGGTTCATAGGTTAGTACTAGGCTAACTGCCCTTGTGAGCCACTTTAAGCCTAGCCAGTTATACCCTGTGAGATTCAAACCCTGTATCTTGTGTTTGCAAGGCAAACACCTTAACCATTAGGCCACCCTCCCAACCCTATCTTGTTAACAAGCTATCCCTTCCTACCTACAGAAGTTAATAGTGATTATTTGAATTTATATTGTATTTTTTAAAGTGATAAGAAATACAATATAAATTCAAATAAAACTTCTCATACCAGTCAGTACCACAGTAAATCAAAATCAGAGGGAGGGTTGTTTAGATATGCTCAGTATTTTCCTCTCTGCTGTCTGTGTGAATATATAGCTGTCTAGGCACCACAGGGTGGTGAGAGCTTGCCTGTCTAAAACTTACACCGTTTGAAACAACCAGCAGTGAAATTAAACGTAAAACAATATAAATCAAAGTAAATCTTGTTAGCAAGCTAGCCCTTCCTACCTACAAACAGTTAAAACTTCTCTTACCAGTCATTTCTACAGCTAATTACACACCAAGGTAGGCATGTTCAGATATGCTTAGGATTTTCCTCTCTGCAGTGTGTGTGAATTTATAGCTATCTAGGTGCTTCAGTTAACAAGCAAGCCATTCCACCTTACAAAAGTTGAAAAAACAGTGATAAATACAATATAAATTCAAATAAAACTTTTTACCAGTCAATTCCACAGTAAATCAAACCAAGGTAGGATTGTTCAGATATGCTCAGCATTTTCCTCTTTGCAGTCTTTGAATTTACACCTGTGTAGGCCTCTAGGGGTGGAAAGAGCTTGCTTGTCTAAAGTGTATCTCTTTCTAACAACCAACAGTGAAATTAAAGGTAAAACAACAAAATATGAGTCAAAGGAGAGAGACCTTAACAAGCTATCACTTCCTACCTATAAAGTATTAAAACTTCTTACCAGTCAATTCCACAGTAAATCTTAAACTAAGGTGGAATTGTTTAGATATGCTCAGAATATTTCTCTCTGTAGTTGATTTGAATATACAGGTGTCTAGGCCGTTTGGGGTGTCTACAGTTTGCCTGTCTAAAACCTATCCCTTTCTAACAACCAACTGTGAAATTAACGGTAAGAACAAAATATGAATCTAAGTAAATCTTTTAACACGCAATCTCTTCCTACCTACAAACAGTTAAAAACAGTGATAGCAAATAAAATATAAATTAAAATAAAACTTTTTTTGCAAGTCAATTCCACAGTAAATCACAAATGAAGGTAAGATTGTTTAGATATGCTTGGGATTTTCCTCTCTGCATTTTGTGTGAATTTATAGCTGTCTAGGCATCTTGGGGTGGCTGCAGCTTGCCCCTCTAAAACCTATGCCTTTCCAACAGTGACATTAGAGGTATAACAACAAAATATAAATAAAAGTAAATCTTAACAATCTATCCCTTCCTACCTACAAACAATTAAAAACAGTGATAACAAATACAATATAAATTCAAATAAAATTTCTCTTACCAGTCAATTCCACAGTAAATGACAAACCAAGGTAGGATTGTTTAAATATGCTCATGATTTTCCTTTCTGCAGTCTGAATTTATAGCCGTCTAGGCCAATGCACTCTTTTTGAATGTATAGCAGACTTGGCTCCTTCAGGTGGCTAGTGCTCACTTGTGTAAAACCTATCTCTTTCTAACAACCAACAGCAACATTAAAGGTAAAACAAAATATGAATCAAAGAAAATCTTGTTAACAAGCTAGCCCCATCTTCATTCAGTTAAAAACAGTGATAACAAATACAATATAAATTCAAATAAAACTTCTCATACCAGTCAATTTACAGTAAATCAGAAACCAAGGTAGGATTATTTAAATATGCTCATGATTTTCCTCTCTGTAGTCTGAATTTAGAGCGGTCTAGGCCCCTTGTGATGGCTAGAGCTTGCCTGTCTAAAACCTATGCCTTTCTAAACAACCAACAGTGAAATTAAAGGTAAAACAACAAATTATGAATCAAAGTAAATCTTATTAGCAAGCTATTCCTTCCTATCTGCAAACAGTTAAAAGCAGAGACAAATACAATATAAATTCAAATAAAACTTCTCTTACCTGTAAATTCCACAGTGAATCACAAACCAATGTAGATTTGTTTAGATATGCTCAGGATTTTCCTATCTGCAGTCTGTGTGCATTTAGAGCTGTCAAGGCCCCTTGGTGTGTCTAGAGCTTGCCTGTCTAAAACCTATCCCCTTCTAACAACCAACAGTGAAATTAAGGTAAAACAAAATATGAATCAAAGTAAATCTTGTTAACACGCAATCCCTTCCTACCTACAAATTAGTTAAAACAGTGATAGGAAATAAGTACAAGTTCAAATAAAACTTCTCTTACTAATTAATTCGACATTAAGTCACAAACTAAAGTAGTAATTTTAGATATGCTTAGCATTTTCTTCCCTGCAGCGTTTGTGAATTTACTGCTGTCTAGGCCCTTTGGCATGGCTATAGCTTGCCTGTCTAAAACCTATCCCTTTCTAACAACCAACAGTGAAATTAAAGCAGAACAAAATATGAATCAAAGTAAATGATAGAAACTATCCTTTTCTACCTACAAGCAGTTGAAAACAATGATAAGAAATACAATATAAATTCAAATAAAACTCTTACAATATAAATTCAAATAAAACTCTTACAAGTCAATTCTACAGTAAATCACAAACTGATGTAGGATTGTTTAGATATGCCCAGGATTTTCCTGTCTGCAGTCTGTGTGCACTTTATAGCTGTCTAGTCCCACTGGAGTGGCTCGAGCTTGCCTGTCTAAAACCCATCCCTTTCTAACAACCAACAGTGAAATTAAAATTAAACCTGCAAAACAAGAATCAAAGTAAATCTTGTTAAGAACCTATCCCTTCCTCTCTACAAACAATTAACAGTGATAATAAATACAATACAAATTCAAATAAAACTTCTTACCAGTCAATTCCACAGTGAATGACAAACCAAGGTAGGATTGTTTAGATATGCTAAGGTTTTCCTCTCTGCAGTCTTTGTGAATTTGTAGCTGTCGAGGCCCCTTGGGGTGGCTAGAGCTTGCCTGTCTAAAACCAATCCCTTTCTAACAAACAATAAAATTAAAGGTATAACAAAATATAAATCAAAGTAAATCTTAAAAAGCAATCTTTTCTTACCTACAGTTAAAAACAGAGCTGACAAATGCAATATAAATTTAATTAAAACTTCGCTTTCCAGTCAGTTCCAGAGTAAATCACAAACCAAGGTAGGATTGTTAAGATGTGCTCAGGATTTTCCTCTCTGCAGTCTGTGTGCATTTAGAGCTGTCTAGGCCCCTTGGGGTGGCTACAGCTTGCCAGTGTAAAACCTACCCCTTTCTTAAGACCTACAGTGAAGTTAAAGGTAAAACAACAAAATATGAATCAAAGTAAATCTTGTTAAGCTATGCTTCCTGCCTACAAATGGTTAAAAAACAGTGATAACAAATACAGTATCAATTCTAATAAAACTTCTCATATCAGTCAATTATACAGTAAAATCACAAATCACAGTAGGATCGTTTAGGTATGCTGAGGATTTTCCTATTTGCAGTCTGTGTGATTTTATACCTGTCTAGGCCCCTTGGGGTGGCTACAACTTGCCTGTGTAAACCCTACCCCTTTCTTACAAACAACAGTGAAGTTAAAGGTAAAACAACAAGTAAACCCTACCCCTTTCTTACAACCAACAGTGAAGTTAAAGGTAAACAACTAAATATGAATCAGAATAAATCGTTTAACAGTCTATCCCCTCCTACCTTAAAATAGTTCAAAACTCTGATAACAAATGCAATATAAATTCAAATAACTTATCAGTAAATTCCACAGTAAATGACAAACCAAGACATGCATGTTTAGATATGTTCAGGGATTTCCTCTCTGCAGTCTTTTTGAATTTATAGCACTCTAAGCCCTTTCAGGTGGCTAGAGCTCACCTGTCTAAAACCTATCCCTTTCTAACAACCAACAGCAAAATTAAAGGTAAATCAACAAAATATGAGTCAAAGTAAATCTGGTTAACAAGCTATCCCTTCCTACCAACAAACAGTTAAAAAGAGTGATAACAAATACAATATATATTCAAATAAAGTGATAAATAAATATAAATTCAAATAAAACTTCTCCTACCTGTCAATTCCACAGTAAATCAAAACATGGTAGGATTGTTTAGCTATGCTCAGTATTTTCCATTCTGCATTAAGTGTGACTTTATAGCTGTCTAGGCCCCTCAGGGTGGCTTGAGCTCATCTGTCTAAAACCTATCCCCTTCTAACATCAGTGATATTAAAGGTAAAACAATGAAATGTAAAACAAAGTAAGTCTTGTTAACAGGTTATCCCTTCCTTCCTACAAACAGTTAAAACTTCTCTTACCAGTCAATTCCACAGTAAATTACATCCCAAGATAGATCTGTTGAGATATACTCAGGATTTTCCACTCTGCAGTCTGTGAATTTATAGCTGTCTAGGCATCTCGCGGTGGCTTGAGCTTGGCTGTCTAAAACCTATCCACTATAAAACTTCAATCAGCAGTGAAATTAAAGGTAAAACAGCCAAATAGGAATTGAAGTGCTGTAAATCTTGATAGGAACCTATCCCTTCCTACCTACAAACAGTTAAAAACAGTAGTAACAAATGCAATATAAATTCAAATAAAACTTCTCTCACCAGTCAGTTCTACAGTGTATCACAAACCAAAGTAGGATTGTTTAGATATGCTCAGGATTTTCCTCTCTGCAGTCTGTGCAAATGTATAGCTGTCTAGGCCTCTTGTGGTGGCCAGAGCTTTCCTGTCTAAAACCAAACCTTTTCCATCGACCAACTGTGAAATTAAAATAAAACAAAATATGAATCAAAGTAAATCTTGTTAACAAGCCCTCTGTTTCTACCTACAAACAGTTAACATTGATAAATACAATATAAAGTCAAATAAAGTTCTCTTACCAGTCAGTTATACATTAAATCACAAACCACTGTAGGATTGTTTAGATACGCTTGGGATTTTCCTCTCTGCAGTCTGTGTGAATTTATAACTGTCTAGGCCCCTTGGGGTGGCATGAGTCTGTCTGTCTAAAACCTATCCCTTTCTAACAACCAACAGTGAAATTAGAGGTAAAAAACAAAACGTGAATCAAAGTAAATATTGATAACAAGGTAGCCCTTCCTACCTACTAACAGTTAAAATCAGTGATAACAAATACAATATAAATACAAATAAAAGTGTTTCCAGTCAATTCCACAGTAAATCACAGCCCAAGATAGGACTGGATAGATATGTTTAGGATTTTCCACTCAGCAGTCTGTGAATTTATAGCTGTCTAGGCCCCTTGTGGTGGCTAGAGCACTGCAAAGTATGAATCAAAGTAAATTTAGTTAATAAGCTATCCCTTCTTAACTACAAACAGTTAGAAACAGTGATTAATACACTATAAATTCAAATGAAACTTTGAAATGAAAGTCACAAACCAATGTAGGATTGTTTAGATTTGGTCAGGACTTTCCTCTCTGCAGTCTGTGTGAATTTCTCACTCTGTAGGCCTCTTGGGGTGGCTAGAGCATCTCTGTCTAAAACCTATCCCCTTCTCACTACCAACAATGAAATTAAAGTAAAATAACAAGATATGAATCAAAGTAAATCTTTGTTAAGCTATCCCTTCCTACCTACAAACAGTTAAAAACAGTGATAACAAATACAATATAAATTCAAATAAAACTTCTCTTACCAGTCAGTTCCACAGTAAATCACAAACCAAGGTAGGATTGTTTAGATATACTCAAAAATGCTTACAAAGAATATGAATATTGTATAGGCTTTTAAAACTCCTGTAGTTTTCATATTAAGAAAATATTTTGCAAAATATATATAAATAAATGAAGTTCAATAAAGACACACATATTTCCAAAATAAACATACTAAATAAACTGATGATCATGTATCCCAGTTAATTTTTTGTACAATAAATTGTTGTATTCAGGTGTATCTAACATACTTATGCAATTCTTTTGGTAAAAGTTGAAAGCTGTGTACTTGTTGCTGATGTGATACTGAATCTCTTATTTTTGAGAGTTTAGTTGACTTGATAAACTAATCTGTTGTACTACACTGTATGGTAAATGTTACTAAAGCAGCTCAAATAAGCATTAATGATATCCTTTTAACTTACATACTGACTGTCAAATAATTAGAGATTGGAGTCCCTTGCCTTACTCTATGTAGAGTGCATAGATCCCAATTAATATACTACATCCCGAATTATTTTGATGCCAGACTTGATTGAGAGGATTGAATCAGCTAAAATGATCATTCTTCAGTCTTTTTAATATTTCATGTACAGAACAGCAAATAGAAATTTGGTTCATGACATTGGTGAAATCATGTGACATAAGGAGAAAGAGACTTTCTCGGCAGAAGGGAAATTAACTTAAAGGAATTTTCCATATAGAATTTAAAAGAAAATTTTCTGTTTTTTTTTGTCTTAATTTTCTAAGAGAACTAATGTTTTGGTATCATTCTAAGTTGTTTATTTTGGAATAGGGTGCCCCTCAAAATGGCTTGAATAGGACTGCCATATTTAAATGTTTATCTCATCAGTCTGTCTTTCTCATTTATGCAATGTATGTTGTGTTCCCATAATATGGCATAGAACTGATACAATACATCAAATCAGCTTGTTCTGCATGCAGTTATAATGACAGTGCTATAAGTCACTAAATTCATAAACTGTCTCTGGAAAATGTGTTGAATTGTTCTTATCAGTTGCGAAATATAAGTTGTGTTTTTGTGATGCATTTAACTCTTGCTAAGGTTAAAATAAAAAAATACTAAAACTTTTGTTTGGTCTTTAGAGACATCCCTGTCCAATCTTCATTAGCTGTCACTTATAAAAGTTATGACACAGTTATGTCTGTCTGCTGATACTTCAAAGACTTTGCAATGCATATCTCAGTAACTTGAAGTTTCCATACTATCACCAATTAATTATCTTTAATCTTTCTACAGTTACATGGAAAATAGCAATGCTTCCCTTGCCAGGAATGAGAATACTTACTGTTTAAATATTGTTACAATTTAACTTAACCTGTTCCAAAAGCTAACATTTACTTTAAATGCAGGTTCAATATTACCACTTTACTGACCTCAGCAACGCATGTTAGGGAGAAAAACTGTGGGCGGAAACCAAATATTAAAAATACTGAAAAAGTATAATCTCCCCGTGTCACATATGCCAAGATAAGTTAATTTCAGAGACAATGCAAGATGTGAAATGAAGAAAATGTGGTGTGAGCTTCATCATTTGTGGAAGGAAAATTGAAATGAAACTAGAAAGTACTAAATGTGCCTGGAAACTAAATTTTGTCTAGGTGATATTATACAGGTAAACAAAACAACTTAACTTTGAGTTTACCTGCATTAGAGAGAAGAGGTGCTCATATTAAGCCATTTGGAAGATTAACTCTTCCATATGTGAATGTCTTTTGGCAGCTTGCCAAGTTTAGGGTCTCCCTTTAGTGGGCATTCCAGAGTTGCTCTACAATCTGGAAGCTTCTTTTGATTCACAAATCAAGCATGTTTATGCCCTGTTTTCTTCAGGAGATATTCAGTAGGTTTTATTATTTCTTCTTACTTGTCTTTTCAGTAAATTAACTTTTAGTGCTGCCGAAAATATTTCAACAATGTGGACTGGTGGAGTGGGCACCCTTTCTCTCTTTAACAGTATATGCATGCAACTTTGAGCCTGCAAAATATGAAAGAGGTGTTCATTCACTTCATTTCTAAGGGAAAGTGCTGACATTTATCAAGGACATGGCAAAGTGGATATTTCCCATAATGATTTTTGTTTCATGTAGATAAGAAAATATTTGTTTGCTTTGCCATATACCCCATTGGAGGACACCTTCCATAACCAATTCAGTTCATTCTGCATTCACAAAGTGTTTTTTTGAACACCTATTACCACAGTTCTATAAAGCAATTATGGCTTCTAAACCTAATCCTTAATGTCCATGAGGATGCTGTGGGAGACAGCAGAGAGCAGTGGAGCAGGAGAGCTGGGTGGAAGAGCTGACAATCTGAGAGTGAATGGTGGTGACGTTACTCAACATAGCTGCATTCTCACCACTTTGGTGGATCTTCAGAAGGAAATATCTAAGTGGGTTCTCCTATAACCTGGTTTGGAGAGGTAAAAGGTCATTAAAACTTTCCTCCTGCTTCTGTCTGGAAGTGGGCAGCTGTTCCCATGTTTTTGTAGTTATACCAAGATAAACATATTTGTTTATTTATATACTTGTTAAACAGATAAGCATGCTGGTTCAAGGATCCTCTTCAGGCATGGCACAGACCAACTGACAATAGAAAACAATACTTTATAAAGAAATTAACAAACAGTTGCTAAGAATAATAACAGAACCAATAATAACAGAACTGGTAGTTACTTTTTAGTTACATGTTTTATAGATTACATAGAACACAGCATCTGAAAAGATACTGGCAATAGCAATGAGATGCAGGGGTGCTCTAGAGGTAGAGTATGATGAATTAGATTTGAAGATTAGGTGCTGTTAGAAAGGTAGATATGCAGCCATGTAGACTGGGAGAAATGGGCAAAGAGGAAAGAAGTAAGAAGGAGAAAGGGATATGCTGATGAGCTGTCACATGACAGAAATGTTATGTGATAATGAGTACACTGGAAGTTGAGACAACGTGTAGTATATGAGTAGCTGGGCCTTGTAAAAGCAAAGTGCTAGTTCCTTGTAATTCTTGATGAAATCCTTTTATGCAGAAATGCCACATGATTGGGGCATTCATTTCCTTCAGGCATGCTTACTGGTTAAAGCACAGAGCTCAGTTAGCAACTTAAGCACCTGGCAGAGCTGGCAGAGGAGGAGGATAGGAGTGAGGAGTCACTGCAAGCTTACTCCTCCTGATGCTAGGGAGATGGTTGTGGATCATCATTTGGGTGCCACCTATTAGTGGCACTAGGTATTGCACCCATGGAGCATGAGGTTGTAGGACACATGCTACACTGAATGAGCTGGTGGTAGCTTAGGAGAATGTAAAAGATCTTGTAACACCTATCATAAAGGCTAGTGGAAGTTCAACAATGTTCTGGTCAAATTTCCCCTAGTAGTATAAATATTACCTCAAGTGTACCTATGCAAACAGGCTGGTAACCCAAGCAACAAATAATAAAATGAATGATGCACATACACAAAGCCAGGCAACTGTGTATACAAAAGCACTGTCCCTCCAGCTGGCAGCATGCAATAGACCTTAAGGGGCCATTTTGAGGGATGGGGTGCTCCACCAATGGGTAGACCACTATACTGGAACAGCCCATTCCCTAGCATGCAACTCTCTCCTATTGAGGAATAAATGGCCCAGTTACATGCTCAGGAAGGAACATATAGGTCATACAACTCACAGCTAACCCATATCCGGCCCATAGAACAAATGAGCAAGATAGATACAGAAAGGGAAGTCATCAAGCAAGGTCCTGCAGCAAATAAAAAAAATATGATTTAATAATATCCATGACAGTGATAGTTTATAAAAGAGTAAACAGGACACACAGCCAAATCAATTAGTAAAAAAACAAAAAAACAAAAAAACAAAAAAAAAAAAACAAGAAAAATCAAATGACCCCTTAAAGTCATCAGGTGTTTCAGATGTCTTAGGTATATGGCAGTTATAAATAGCAATGACTTTTTTCTTTTTAAGTCCGTTAATTGACAAATTTCGGCCAATAAAGTTAAACCCCACTAGCTGTAAATATACGTATTTCAGTCTTCTAATGACTTCATTAACACAACAGAAATAGAATGTTTACTTAACTTTCAGAAACACAGGGTTGTCGCACCCAGGTGATGTCCATAACCATTAAGGTGTCTGCAAAATATCTCATCTAACAACTAAATAAAAGAGTAAACAAGACACAGGACACAAAGCCAAACCACTAAAACTTAACTTTTTAGACAGGTAAAACTTAAGTTACCTACTTTAACATCTAACTCCTCTAGTGCACACTGCAGTGTTTAGGATAAACCATTTTTTTCATCTTACCTTTAAGCATCCGTGTGAATAGCACTTGCTCTAAAACCTGCTGGAAAGCACTAGGCAGCTTTAAACTGATAAAAGCACTCAACTCTCCTTGTTAATAAGGAGAAATTAATTGTAGGCACTAAACAGCCTATAATTGCAAAGTACCATGCTAAGGTAAGGGAAAACAGCTTTTGCACTTTACAAAAAAAAGCACCAAACCAGGTATGTCCAAGGGTCAGCTTCCAGTGATTTCTCCTGTCCACCTGGTGAATCTGGGCATACTGGGGCAATGCAGCAATTGCCTCATGTACAGAAACAACCCTCTCCTCCTACCACCCAACACTACAACCTGCAAGAGATGCACTTACATAGTCAAACTGGAAGCAAAGCTCTCTCCACCCAAGATTGTGCTAGACAGTCAAGAGGAGAAGATTAACACCCACACTACACCTCAAGCAACACATAGCCCTTCTAAACCCATACCACCAACACCCTCACATAGCAAAACTAAACCCTCATATGCAGAGTCTCTTAACAGTAACCTGACCAAGCAACAAGAACCTCCAAAGCTGAAATGCAAACAAACACCAATCACAACCAAAGTGTCACATAGCTCATAACACCAGTGTGCCACCCAACAACAGCCCCTAAGGCAAGACAACGTACCCAACACTTTAGTCATAGGTGACTCTATAGTCAGGCATACTGATGTCCCACTCACCAGGCTGAACAAGGAGAAAATTACAGTCATCTGCCTGTCGGGTGCCAGAATCCACCACATAACTCATGCACTCAAGTCAATCCACAACAAATACAAATATGGCTTTGTCATTGTCCATGTTGGAGTGAATGACTTGAGACATACTTCCCTGGACTACATGAAAAGAGACATGGAAGAGCTCTCGGATCATGTGGCCCAGGCAGGTATGACCCTAGCCCTGAGTAGCATCCTGCTTTCACCCAGAATGATGCCACAGTATAAGGACAAAATGATTGACTTCAATAATTGGGTAAGCTTCTGGTGTCATTTAAAGGGGATCCAGTATCTGTCTGCCTGGGATGACTTGATTGACAGACCACGATGCTATGCCAGAGATGGTCTGCACCTGTCACATTTGGGATTCAGGTTACTGGCTAAGACTCTTGCCGCCCCTATAGTGCCTTTTTTAGTCAAAGTTCAAAGGACAAAACCACCACTGTAACATGTACAACGATGCAAAATCCGAAGGTAATGCTACTCAATGCTAGAAGTCTAAACCTCAAAATGCACTCTCTCGAGGCACTCCTAAAAATGGAAAACATTGATATCTGTGCAGTAACTGATACCTGGTTCAAGGATCCAGAGAGCACCCTGCAATACCAGGCTACAACTCTTGCCACGCTTTTTGGCCACCAAAGCAGGACTGAAACGCTAAAGGTGGAGGAGTGTCCATATTCACCAAAGATGTTCACACCACCAGGCTAGTTGCCCAACACAAAGTGTCTGAAATTCTCTAAGTGAAACTAGCACTAGGTAAGACTGCAATCCAAACTGTAGCTTGCTACAGATCCCCCACCATGCCCCAAGATTCTCACTACACCTTTCTAAACATACTGGAAAATATTAAGATACAACCAAACACCCTAATACTGGATGATTTCATTTACCCTGCCATTAACTGGGAAAACTACTCGTGTACCATCACCTTTGCCCAACGTTTCTTGGCATTCATAATTTCCAGTGCCCTGGATAAACTAATTCATAGTCCACCAGGGGCTCCAATATCCTAAACCTGGTCTTTACCAACATGGGAAATCGATGCTCCACACCTGTGGTTACCCCTTCATTGGTCAGGTCTGACTATAAGCTAATCACCCATGACATCCACATCCATCCCCCACCACCTAGTAAGGAAACCTTCGTAAAGAACTTCTCCAAAGCCAACTTCATGCTACTCAAATCAGAAGTGACAGACATCATGACACCCATGCAGACGGGAACTGAAAGTTTGACTGCTGAATCCTACACTAAGCACTGTACGAGTACATCCATTTGTGCATGAATCGTGCCATCCCAAATAGAACCAAGACACTCTCCTTTGAAAAAAGAAAACCGATCTAGTGGTCCCCTGCCATAAACAAACTTTACAACAAAAGAAAGAAACTGTTGCAGAAAAGAGGAAAATCCCAGGATGCAAAAACTCCCTTACCAGCCTCAGTAAGAAGCTGAGATCCCTCATAAAATCCTCCAAAGCTAGTTACAAAAATAAAATTGGCAAAGATTCCAAAGACAACCACAAGACATTCTATAGTTATGTCAAGAATCTAAATGGCAATGCTCAGATCTGCTCTGAGGTACAAGAGAATGACATTAAATATACTGATCTCAAGGATATTGCCAATATCCTGGCAGATCGATTCAGTGCCAACTTCAACCCCCTCTCACCCCACTAAAGGGCCCATCTCAATACTGAGATATTGCCAAATTCTGGTAATAATGGCCACACAGGTAAAGACTGCACTCTTCAAAGTTAAGAATATAGCATCCATGGGACCAAATGGCATCCTGGGCTGTGTACTACATGAACTACAAAATGAAATGGCACCTCACCTAAGTGTCATGTTTAATCATAGCCTCACCTCAGGCTTTGTGCCCACTGAGTGGTGCACAGCTACATTTATCCCACTCCACAAGGGGGGATCCACCTTAGATCCTAGGAACTACTGCCCCATGAGTCTGATGAGCCTAATCTGCAAGGCCATGGAATGTATTATCATGGAACTTATAAACAAAGACACTGGCAACCTTCAAACACTGGACCCCACCCAGTTTGGGCTTGTGAAGGGCCGATCTTGTCTCCTGAACCTGATTGACTTCTTTGAATCAGTCTCCAGAGCTGTGGATGAGGTAAGGCGGTCCACACAGCCTATCTGGACCTTGCCAAGGCCTTTGACACCATCCCTACTCTAGAATCATAGATAAACTTACTAACTGGGCATTAATCCCTACATCACTCGATGGGTTGCCAACTGGCTTACTGACAGAACCTGCACTGTAAAAGTAGCTGACTCCAAATCCAGCTCCAGACAATTAACAATTGGAGTACCTCAGGGTTCAGTCCTGGGACTGCATTTGTTTGGTATCTACTTCTCTGAAGTACAGGCCAACACTAAGGGACTCTGGCTAACAAAGTTTGCAGATGACTACAAACTGGGAGCTATTACTGAATCCCCAAATGATGTGGGTATTCTACAAAAGAGCCTTACAGGAACAGATACCTGGTGCCAGAGCCATGGGCTCAAGCTCAGTGCCAAGAAATGTATAGTTATTCCCTTTGGGAAAAAACATGTACCCATGAATTACCACATAGGTGGCAATGCACTAAACACCAAAAGTGTGATAAGTGACTTAGGGACACATGTGGACAGTGGTCTCACCTTCGATAACCACATTGCCACAACAGTCAGGAAATCCTTCTATGTAGCACACCTCATCACTAAGGGCTTTTCATCCAGAAAAAGGAAGTCATTGTCCTACTGTACTCATCCCTAATTAGACCCATTATAGAATACAATGCCCCGTTTGGTATGTTCCTCTCAAGACATCTGCAACAACTGGAAAGGCCACAGAAATACCTCGCTAAAACAATCACAGGCCTAAACAGATGCCCTATGCTGACCATGTAAAAAAAACTCCAGCGATACTCTGTATCTGCTTAACATACAAGGCCATGTCAAACCCAGAGCTGCCGGACATGCTACACTTAAAGAAATCCCAATCCCTCAGAGCCACACGCTCCAGGGATTTAAATCTTGTCATCACAATGATCAAAACATGCTGGAGGGATAGGTTCCTGACCCAGGGACTCCCCAGACTCTGGAATAGATTGCCCATACATGTCAAGCAGAGCACCTCTTTGGCCCTCTTCAAAAGGAACCTTGACGATTGGATGAGAGATAGGAAATTCACCCTGGGGATCATGTCAGTCGCCCTGTTAGACAGGGGTCCAGGGAAGTAAATATTGTGGGAAGAAATAGCCAGGGAATTGTTATGGCTAGGCTTGTATAGGCTCTAGGGCCAATAGCCTAGTACCAACCTATGAACCTATTAATTGATAAAAAATACAAGAAAATCCTAGCCACGCTAGAGTTTTCACTGTGTGATTCCCTAAAACCTCTTGCAAAAGAGGATGTGAAATATATGTAAATTTACAGTGAAACTCTAGCTTGGCTAAGATTTTCTTGTAATTTTTTACTAACTGATAGTCATATTTTGGAAATGGTAGTGACATTGTTGGAATTAGTTCTTGATACTTTTGTATTTTTCAAAAGAAATATAAACAGAAGTCATATGTTGCCATGGAGGACCATACATGTCTTACAACCCTTAATCTTAAACAATTTAAGCGTAATCCTTTCTGTACCTTTTTTTGCTACATATTTGATAATGTGTTATATTTAATTATTACTTTGCAGGACAGATTTGACTATGTTTTCAGTGAAAAAAAATATGAAATAAAATATAATACTTTCCTTGGATGACAAAATAAATGTCAACTTGTGATTACTAGGTGTTTAAAATGGAAACTTTATATTAGGCATGTTTTTATATTTTCCCCTCTGTGGTTGTAGAGATTATAGAAATAAAAACAAATTATTGACTCACAACATTGCCCCAAGTCTGCCAGTAAATATGAAAAGGGGTTTCATCACTGCTGTCCCCGGACCTGTTAAATTTAACCTGTCCTTAAGCCAATGTAATTTGGGAGTACAGTGTGCTATCCAAGTCCTAAATTTTTCATGTCCTTAGTAAAATCATGACTACATGTTTAAGAAGCAAGAAACCAGAAAGTTACTTCACAATTCTCATCATATCTGATATATTTAAAGAATATTTTCAGAATACCATTACTGTTTGAAGTTTTTTATCCTCTTGAGAATAAGTACTACTACATCTTTAAGAGGTAAATGTTTAATGAGTATATTGTCATGAATTTATCTTCACAAGGAAATCATTTTTATACACAAGCTGCAGATGGCATACCAGCACTATTCCTGTACTATCACCATCTCACAAATTATAGAATCACTGAAGACACAGTAACCAGATTGCAGGAAAAAAGAGGGGAAAAAGCCATTTCATAAATTCTCATTTCAGATACAGATCCTCCAGTATATAGAAGCAAATTACTTAATATCATAATGTCAGCATAGCTTCAGGCCTAGCACTGATGTGCAACCTACTCTGCACTTTTTGTCTGATTATCTACACTGAGACAAAGACAAGTAATTGTTCCTGTCTTTTCATATCTATTTAAGAAAAGAATACTTTCTCAGACTTGGTTGGAACGGGCCTCTTTTAAATTAAAGACAATTATTTGACTCCCCCCCCCCCCCACGTCATGTATCTGAAATGTACTCTGGGTCAACCTGACCAGTGACACAGAAGGCTAGGCCTTGGGTATGACTCAGATGACTCAAGCTTGGCTCAGGCATGGGTACTAGAGGTAATTGGTGGGAATGATGGGAGTTAATGGCCAGTGCCAGCTTGCCCACACTAGGGACTGGGAGACAGAATCAACCCACTCTTTGTAACATCTGCAATGAACCTAATGATGCTTGTAGTGCAAGTTCTCAAGAGCCTTCATGATTCCTGATGACAGCTATTGTAAAGCTCTTAATGTCAATGGAGAAGATCATGTGAGGCTGGTCTTCCTGTCCTCAAATGGTGGAATTTGGATTGGCTAATTTGGATCCAGGGAAGAATCAGTTATATGGATCCCATCTCACTGGGAGATGGGCCTACACTGCCTCAAATGGGAGCACCAGTGACCTGATAAAGAAGGGCTGGAATGGGTCACAGTACTCACTCTCTGCCCAGGATGGACTTAGTACATCACCCGGGGGACATGTGGGTTCACCCTGGGGGCCAGTACCTGTCCCTCAGGAGGAGTAGGAGAAGGAATGTGTCAGTTTGGTGAAGATCCATGAACAGTTGGGTCACTGTGGTGGAGACAGGAAAAGAAAAGAAAAAGTGTATCTGGTCTTCCTATTCAAAAAAAGTATATATATTTCTTTATACAGAATATTTATAGGTTCATAATTTCTGTGTACTCTGCATTTAGACATAATGGTCATCATGGAATACAGGCTCTATGGATTTAACAGAAAATTTGTTCTCACCATCCTAATCATCTTTTTTCTTTTTTGACATCCTCCAAAAAATCCCATAATCTTATGTATACTGATAGATGATTTGACTGTGCCACTGCAGATTATGCCAGAAACTTTTCTCTTTTCTGTATCTTAAATCAAATGCAAATAAAAATAAGCTGCTGTATGAGAATGCTGGAGATACCAGCCAAGATAGCTGCATTAGCCCAAAGCAGTGGGCAGACTCTACTGGGGAAAAAAAGTGTTTTCAGGGAGAAAAAAAACAACCAAGGAGAAAATATGAGTGAGCAGAAACAAAAGGAGGAACACATGGCTGATTTTAAATCTGCAAATGAGAAGGAATTGTGCATTTTGTTTTAAAATGTAATCATAGTAGTCCAGGATGTGAGCTCCTTAAAAAGAGTAGAACACCAACAGACAAAAGCAGAAAATTTGCATGGGAATCTGCAAAATCTGGAGGAAGATAAAGCAACAATTAAAGCTGTACTGCAGGAGAAGATTCACAGACTACAGCCATTAAGAGGCATTATACAAAGACAGAGAGAAAGGAGGGATGATCCTGAAAATCACTGAAGAATGAGTAACATCACTGTAGTTGGAATGCAGTATAGACTGACTAACTCTGAAGTGGAACAATTTATAATATGAGAGATTTCTGACACTAGAAAATATAATAGAGAGGATTCATAGAATGGGGCAGCAGCAAGAAGCAGCACATGCACTCCCAGGCATGCTTTAGCATGTTTCCGTACCTTTGCTGTAAAAATAAATAAATGAATGAATGAAATGAAATAACAATGAGAGTAGAAAAAGATTGAGTCATCCCATTTGTAGGGACGTTCACAAGCTGGTCAAGGATGGCTCAAACACTCTGTAAGAGAAGGAGTGCTATGATGGTTGTTTTAAATGAATTAAGAATGTATGGGACAGCTGCGTGTTTGAAATACCCTGCATTTCTGGAAGTACAGCAGAAGGGGAATAGTTTAGGCTACACAAAATTGAGGCTGTCCAAAAGTTCAAACACAAAGATATAAGAGATGTGATGTGGAAATGCTGGGAGGACATGCAATTTCAGATACTGAACTCCCTACAGAGAAGAACACATTACCAGATAGTGCAGGGGTGCAGTATGCCACAAAGTGAAGAGAAAAGAAAAACAAAGATGGTGGAGGGAAAACAAATGAAAGAGTCATATTAAAGGTACATAAGAGTTAGAAGCAGAAACAAAACAAAACAAAAAAAAAAACCAGAGAAAGCTGTAGAAGTAAAAAAACAAGGGAAAGTTCTACTGAAATGGAAGGATGAGGAGTGTGGTGCTTTAAGTGATTCAGAAGTAAACTGCTGGACAAATGTGAAACTAACCAAGCTGACTAGAAGAATTTATGATAGATGGCAGTGTTGAAGACATGAAAGGCAGGATTACAGAAGTACTGAAAGTGAACACAGAGAGAAGCAATAAATAGTTGAAAGGAATGGATACTGAAAGGCAGTTGACTGTGAATGGAGCAGAAAGGATAGAGTAAATGAAGCAGATCCTTACCTTGTGAAACACACCAAAGGTAACACAGCATCAAAACTTTACCAACAATAGGATGAAATGAATCAATTCCCAAGGCAATGGTGGGTAGTGCAGTCAAGGGGGCATAGCAGTGATCCTCCAAGATGAAATATATATTTTTCATAACTATTTATCAATGTACAACAGTGGAAATGTAAGGTAGAGAACAACCCATAGACAGAGGTGAATAAGTGCTAGTGCACCACGACAGGTGAGCAAAACTGGGGAGGAGAGGCTAATGAATATGAAAGCTGTAATAAAGAATGACTGACAGGAGTACTGGGATGGGTGCCAAGTATTAGTGCTAGAGACCTTGAAGAGAGCAAAAGAAGAATTAAAAGGCCTCTGTCCAGGGTATACCAATGCACATGCAAGGACCGAAGGATAGAGATCCAGAAGAGGCCTGGGATGCAGTGGTGAAGGCTGAGCATAGGTAGCTTCCAGAGAACACAGTGTGCAACTCAAATGCTAGGCTTAGGGGAAGGCTTATTGCAGATGACAGCAACTGGGACAACAGGAAGAGGTGGGCAAAAACAACAAGGAAAATACAGTTAATTGTGTAGAACATCAAAAGAAGGAAAATCCAAGTAAAGTCAAATGAGAATGGGGATCTGTTCTATTAGAAGAAGCAAATCTGAAAATTAGAGATGGGGAGCAGACACTGTCTTATAACTAACTAAAGGGAAAATGGATAACAAGGCAAGGGGAAGAAAGAGGAGAAGCAATTAAGTTGCACAGAGGGCTTCAACTGACCACAAAGAAGTGAAAAAAGTGGGATAGGTAGGTTGATAATCTGCCAAGGAAGGGTGGAAGTTGTACATTGGACAATAGCTGACATATATGCACCAAACAGGGATGAAGAAGGATTCTACAAGAATTTATTTTGCTAACTCAGCACAGGCAAGAAGAGATGGCATAGAGGTAATAAGGGGACTGCACTGTTTCCATGAAATTGGAAAAATAAAGGTTATATTGTTAGAGGGAATATAACAAATAAGAAACAAGAACTAGACAAAGGAATGAAAGAAGGAGGGAGTCTGGACATATCGAGGAAAAAGTATCCAAATGAGAGGGAATATACTTTTATAATAAACATTATGGTACAGACAAGTAAGTTAGACATGTTCTTAAGGAAGCATCCAAAGAACACACACAGCACTTGGAGAGTATATTAAACCAGCATTTAATTACAAAATAGCAAGACAAACCGGTTTTGGCATAACCAACGAAGCCTTCATCAGTGTGAATAAGGCTAACACCAAATCATATTTAAATAGGCTCCAAACCAACAAACAGTAATTATAATTGGCTGATCATAATTGACCATTAAGTCCAGGTGGGAACAAACCCCCCAGTCTAACTATCCATTACTTCTCTTTGTTATCCAAAATTGTAGGCCAGGCAATAACATTATTTCTGGTGCCCTTAATAATATCAATAATGGTAAACCTAAACCTGGCAGAGGGATGTAACAAATGATGCTTATACAAGGCATTGCTAGTCCTTTGATGTTTAATATCACTAAGATGATGACTAACCCGTAATTTAAAAGGCTTAGATGTGTGGCCCACATAGAAAGCAATTTGTAAAGAAACAAATGTCATATACGTTGGTTGTGTTAGGAGTGGTAAAACTTCTAATTCAATTAATACTACTACAGTGGACACAATGACCACATGGACAGCATCCAATTGCAGCCTCCCCTGTTAGTGTTCTCGGTGTGAACCCTTTATCCCTGGTAAATCGGTGCTTATAATGATTAAGATATGCACCCACTGTTTTACCTCTCCTAAAACCAAAATGGAACCTGTCATTAACCAAGTGCCCGAGTTTATGATCCGCCTGCAGTATGTTCCAGTTACGATAAATAACCTGACAAAACATGTCCGTGTTCCTTCCATATGTGGTAGTGAACCTAAGTTGGGTAGAAACATTTCTGGATTTAGTCTTATATTCCATTAATTCCGACCTATCCTTCCCAGATACCTGATGGCAAGCCATAGTGATGATCCCAGGCTTATAGCCCCTATGTTTAAATCTCTGAACCATATCCCTCCTAGAGTTCTCATACTGCATAGCATCAGAACAGATCCATTTGAGCTTAATGAATTGTGATTTGGGAATGTTGCGTATAACATGTGGTGGATGAAAGCTGGTAGCATGTAATATAGAATTATATTCAGGGAATTTACGGAAGATCTGAGTATCAAGGGTGCCATCCAAATTTTTACTGACCAAAACATCCAAAAAGGTAATCTGTTTTTGGTCATGATAACATGTAAATTGTAAACCCCACTTGTTGTCATTCAAATATTGAATGAACTCCTTGAGGTATTCCAAATCACCCTTCCAAATCAACCAGCAATCATCCAAATAACGGCACCAGATGTCAATCTCGGGTATGTATATATTATGAAGAGGATCATAAATTAATTGTTGTTCCAAATAAGCCATAAACAGATCTGCATATATGGGAGCAAAAGATGCCCCCATGGCTGTACCACGAGTCTGCAGAAAACCTCCTGATAATAAAAAATGTTCATGGTTAGAACTCTTTCGGTAAGCCCAATGAGAAAAGTGTTAAAACCAGGTAGATATAGTTCAGAGATCTGTAACCAATATTCCACAGTCATGAGACCCACCCAGTGTGTGATATTAGTATAAAGGGCTGTAACATCTAGTGTGCATAAATACCATTCTGGTTCTGTTTGTGCATCGGATAGAATCTGCAAGAATTCTGTTGTATCTTGTATTCTTGCTCAGACATGTTTCAACAAGGGCTGCAGATACTTTGTAAGAAAAACTGACAAGGGCTCCGTGAGAGAATCCCTCCCTGAGACAATGGATCTTCCCGGTGGATTTGATAAAGATTTATGAATCTTTGGTAGCAAATAAAGATATTGTCTACTGGGATCCATCACCATCAGATGTTCAGAAGTGGCTTTGGAAATAATGCCCTCCTCGACTGCCAAATTAATAAAAGTATCAATTTGTTTCTTAAAGGATGAACTAGGGTCAAGAGGCATGGGCATATAGTATCTTCGATCTCCAAGTTGTTTAAGGGCTTCAGTATTATACTGGCATGAATCCATTACCACCACCGCCCCGCCCTTGTCAGCAGGCAATACTACAATGTCAGTATTATTTATAAGCACTTGGTTAATGACAGGTGCCATTTTGGTTTTAGGAGAGGTAAAACAGTGGGTGCATATCTTAATCATTATAAGCACCTATTAACCAGGGATAAAGGATTCACGCAGAAAACACTAACAGAGGAGGCTGCAATTGGATGCTATCAATGTGGTCTTTGTGTCCACTGTAGTAGTATTAATCAAATTAGCCATTTCACCACTCATAACACAACCAGGGTATATGACATTTGTTTCTTTGCTAATTGTTCTTCGGATTGGGTGGTGTATCTTGCTACCTGTTCCTGTGGGGCTTTTTATGTGGGCCAAACATCTAAGCCTTTTAAATTTCGGGTTAGTCATCATCTTAGTGACATTAAACATCAAAGGACTAGCAATGCCTTGTATGAGCATGTTTTGTTACATCCCCCTGCCAGGTTTAGGTTTACCATTATTGATATTATTAAGGGCACCAGAAATTATGTTATTGGCTGGCATACAATTTTGGATAACAAAGAGAAAAAATGGATAGTTAAACTGGGGGGCTTGTTCCCGCCTGGACTTAATGGCCAATTATGATCAGCCAATTACAATCACTGTTTGTTGGTTTGGATCTTATTTAAATATGATTTATTCACGCTGATGAAGGCTTTAGTGTTCATGCCGAAACCGGTTTGTCTTGCTATTTTATAATTAAATGCTGGTTTAATATACTCTCCAAGTGCTGGCTGTGTTCTTTGGATGCTTACTCGGTTTAGCCATGCACTGCTGTACTTGCAGGAGTGTTCATGGGTGAGGATGTTCTTAAGGAAGGAAAACCTAATGGAAAAGATACAGGAGAGAGAGACATCAGATCATGTAACAGTGAGACTTAAGGTAAGTGTGCAGGAACAGAAAACAAGAGGTGGAGGTGGAGTAGCTATAAAATGGAAGGAAACTGAGGACAAGGAAACAATGCAATGACTAATAAAGGAGTCCATAGAGGACAATATGATAAGACAGGGACAAATGGGAAGAACATTGGTAGAATGGGATCAAGGTCACTTGTGGTGGAAAACTGATGAGTACAGAAGGAAAGAAGGAAGGAAGGAAGTTTGAAGACCTGAAGAGAGAGAACAGGAAGATGGAAGAAATGCAAGTAAAACTGAAGCACTACAGATCAGAAAAAGCAATAAGAATGGAATGGAGTAAAATTATTATGGTGCAAGAACTTCAACAGTGGTACTGGATGGACTACTGGTGGATGGTGGAGGCTGCTAACAAATAATACAAGAAGAAGAAAGCAGAGAGAGATAGGTGCAGATGATAAGTGGAGGAAATTGGGAATATTTACAAGAGAATATAATCTGGTAAAGATTAGAGTAATACTAGAATGAGATTTACAAACAACAGGAAGACACAGAAGTCTCAGAATGGAACTAGGGAAAGAATGTCAAAGGATATATATCAGAGGATGAACAAAGACACAAGCTGAATAGAGAGGTGATAAAGTATGACAGAAAGAAAGCAATATACAATGTGAATGAGATAAAAACAGAAAGGCCAGACCAATTCCCCCCTTGAGTTCTACATATGGAGTGGGGAGGAAATGTGTAAGGACTAGAGGAAGAGTATAAGGTAATATAGGATTCAGGCAACATATCTAAAAGCATTATGATGGCTAAGGTAATCATGATACCTAAAAAGGAAGGAGGAAGGGAAGAAGTTGAAAATGTTAGGCCTATCTCTTTGATTAATGTAGATAGCAATGTTTTAACAAAGGAATTAGCATGAAGGCAGACTGAAGTGTTTCCAAACATAATTCAAGCAGAGCAAAATAGATTCATAAAGGAAAAGAAATGAAGGCATAAAAAATGGTGATATTTGATGGAATTTATGCATAGGGAGGAACGAAAGCAGGAAGAGAAGGGAGGGGGTTGTGTAGAAGGCCTTTAATATTTTGAGATAGGAATTCCCATGAAAGACACTGCAGCAAAAGTAGGAAGGGGGGAAATTTCATACATTGGATACAGGCCACAGTCTATAAAACAGAAAGTAAAATACTCAGAAATGAGAATGTATCTGAGGAGAAGGAATTGTGAGAGACCAGCCAGGGGTGCCTACTACTCCCAGGGCTGTTCACACATGTGATTGAGGAGCTTGCAGTGGAAACCAGGCACAATTCAGGAATGTCTGAAGAAAAGAAGGGGATGAAATCTTTGTGTTATGTTCAGATGTCTGCAACAGTGAGAACTATAAGAAAGACATTCAAGAAATTTAAGAAAGTGTTCAAACCCAAGTACAACAATAAAAGAACTGTGGTAGTAAGATTAGGAAAAGGCAAAGGGGAAATAAGTTAGATAAAAGAGGCAAAGAAAAAAGTTTAGGGATACTGTCCAAAGTAGAGGGGGAGAAGACTTGTACATTGCTTGGAAGAATTAATGCAGCACAGATGATGATATTACTAATAATCCTCCACCTACTCCCTGACATACAAATAGAGCCCCCCACCCCAAGACAAAAGGCTACAGCAAATGTGAAAAGACATACCCCAGGATTTAATAAAATCTGTCTAGGCACAGTGTATAACCTAGCTGGAATGTATCCGTGTACATGGCCACAGTTCACCCGCAGCAGTGCGCCATGCATATTAATGATGGAGCACTGCCAAGGGAGAGCTGAGGAACATGGATATAAAATCAGTGTAGGGAGAGGTGTAGCAGCTACCAGTGGCTGCAGATTAGTGTGAGGCTCCCTGTAATGCTCCCCGACACTGTTGTAATGTTGTGATGTGTGTCAAATGTATAATATGTCATTTTTATGATATATGTCTTTTTTAATTTTTTTCTTTTTGTTTTGCTGCATGTTTGCATGGCACGGAGCACAGCAATGCCAAACTGTGCTCACATATAGATAGCTGACAACTGGTAGACATCTAAAAATAGAAACTGGATGCAATTAATTACCATAATTAATTTTTTTTTTCTTTTTTTTTAATTTTCGTTTGCACGGAAAGGTGCAGAGTGCAGCAGAGCTGAGCAGAACTTATACATACATGGCCAACACCTGCCAGACATCTAAAAATAGAAACCGGATGTAGGTTCATAGGATGACACTAGGCTATTGGCCCAGAGGCCCTTATAAGCCTAGCCAAGAATTTTACCCATGTTCCCACAAAGTCAGCACCTGTTTTCCCTGTCCAGCAGGGACACAGGTGGAATCCCAGGGGTACATTTTCTGTTTCCTATCCAGTCATCCAGGTTCCTCTTAAAAAGGGCTAGTGATGTACTCTACTTGACATTTAGAGGAAGACTATTCCACAGATGGGGGAGTAATTGAGACACAAATGTATCCCACCAACAAGTTCTATTAATGTCACAGACCAGGTTGAGAACTTGCGTGTGGGTTACGTGACTGGAGTTTGACTTACGGATGTGCAGCAACTCCATCAAGGCTGAGTCTAAGACAGCCTTGTATGCCAGACACAGGTTACCTCTGAGCAGTCTGTATGAGACTGAGTAGAGGGACAGGGCTTTTAGCCTATCTGTATAGGATCGGTGTTTGAGACCTTGGATTTTCCTGGTCAGAAACCTCTGTGGTATCTCCAACTGCAGCATGTGCTTGGCAAGGTACATGCCAAAGGAGGGATTGTACTCGATAATGGGTCTGATAAGGGAGGAGTACAAGGATGTTATGACCTTCTTGTTCCTGGGTGAGATACCCTTACTTATGAGGTAGGCCATGTAGAAAGACTTCTATACAATGAAGGCAACATGGTGGTCAACAGTCAGGTTGCTATCAACCAGGGTGCCCAAGTCCCTAACTACTGATTGTATACTTAGTACATTGTTATTAATGTGATAATTATTGGGGACACCTTTTTCCCTTAAGGGGATAATGATGGATTTCTTGGTATTCAGTTTGAGGCCATGCTTCTGGTACCAGTCATTAGTTTGGTTGAGGTCCTCTTGGAGGAAGTACAAGCAAACACAGGAGGGTTATGGCTGACAAAGTTTGCAGATGACTGCAAACTGGGCGCCATAGTAGAAAACACATCTGACACAGATATCCTTCAGAAGGGTCTCACAGAAACAGATAACTGGTGCCAGAGCCATGGCCTAAAGTTAAATGCCAAAAAATGCATAGTCATACCCTTCGGGAAAAACAAGGTTACCCCTAGCTACCAAATAGGTGGCAATCCACTGAGCACAGAAGAAGTTATCAGGGACCTGGGGACCCAGGTTGATAGTAGTCTGTCATTCGACACCCATGTAGCTAAAGTAGTTAGGAAGACCTTCTACATTGCCCACCTTATCATGAAGGGATTCTCATCTAGATCAAGGGAGGTCATAGTCTCCCTATACTCATCACTCATCAGACCAATGATTGAGTACAATGCCCCATTCGGAATGTATCTGACCCGACACTTGCAGCAGCTGGAGAGGCCACAAAAGTTCCTCACCAAAAGGATAAAGGGTCTCAAACATCTGTCCTATGCTGCCCGACTGAAAGAACTCCAGCTCTATTCAGTCACTTACCGCTTGCTCAGAGGTGACCTTTGCCTAACATACAAGGCCATGTCAAACCCAGATTTGATGAATATGCTTCACCTCAAAAATCTAGATCCGCCAGAGCCACAAGGCGGGACACTTAAACCTCGACACGGCTATTAATAGGACGTGCTGGAGGGATAGATTCATCACCCAAAGACTCCTATGCTGTGGAATAAAATCCCGGTATATGTGAGGCAGAGCACCTCGCTGGCCTTGTTCAAGAGAAATCTTGACCAATGGATGGGAGATCGCAGATATACCCCAGGGATTACCTCAGTGTCACTGCTCGACAGAGGCACAGCAAAATAATGGGTATAGTTCCCCATACTAAAGGGGTGGCGTAAGCTACAAAACTATGGGCTAGGCTTGTAAATGCCCTCGGGCAGATAGCCTAGTATGAACCTATGAACCTATGAACCTATAAGAGGAATTTATAACAGTGCCCAGCTTGCAGTCATCTGCAAACTTGGTCAGCCACAGACCACTGGTTTGGCTTGCACCTCAGAAAAGTATATCCCAAACAGTAGAGGCCCCAAGACCGATCTTTGGGGTACGCAGCTTTTTACGGGTCTACTACTAGAGGTGGCTTCCCCTATTTTGACTGAGTGGATTCTATCAGTGAGTCACTTAGCTACCCATCTGGTAACATATAAGTTGATGCCTAGCTGGGAGAGTTTATCTATTATGCCCAAGTGGGGAATAGTGTTGGAGGCTTTGGCTAGATGAAGGTAGGTGGTGTGTACTATCTTGCCCTCATCTATGGCTTTGGTGACTATTTTGTGGAAGGCGACCATGTTTAACAGGCATGATCTCCCTTTGACAAAACCAAATTGTGTGGGAGCAAGTGTTTGGAGGTTGCCAAGGCCCTTGTTTATATGGTCCATGATAATACATTCCATGGCCTTGCATCAGGCTAGTTAGGCTGATTGGCCTACAATTGCATGGGTCGGTGGGCGCTCCAGCTTTGTGCAGAGGGATGACAGTGGCTGTCCTCCATTCTGCTGGGATGAAACCAGTGCACAGGCTTTGGTTGAATTGGGTGCCTAGTGGTGCTGAGAGCTCTTGCCTGAGTTCATGTAGGACACAGCCAGGGATGTTGTTGGGTCCCACTGAGGCTGTATTTTTTGCCTTTGAGAGGGCATTAATAACCTGCTCCCTGGTGATGAGGGGAGGGGGTAGGTGCTGGGGATTTCCTGGTTTACTGATGGAGGGAAAGGAGGGTGAAGTTTTCACTGAACTTGTCTGCCAGCAGTTTGGCTATATCTATGGAGTTTGTGTATGTGGTATTCTTGACCCCCAATTCAGAGCAGATTTGGGAGTTACCTTTGAGATTGCAGATGTATGCAAAGAAGGCCTTGTGATTGTCCTTAGTGGATATGGCCAATTTGGACTCAAAGTTAGCCTTAGAGGATTTCACCAGTGACCTTATTTGCTTGTTCAGACAAAGGAGAGATAGCTTCCAAATTGGCAACTGCTCCTTCTTGGTCCTGGATAGCAATTTTTTCCTTTTATTATAGAGCCTGTTTATTGCTGCTGTCCAGCAGACAGGTTTACTCTTCCTTGAGGAAGATGATTTGGTTCTGTCAGGTATTGCTGAGTCCATGCAGCTATATAGGTGCTGATGTAGTTTTTTTGGTGTAAGCTTGGATATTAGTGCTTCATTCAACTGAAGGGATGGTGGCTGTGAAGCTGCTTATACCTGCTCTCAGGAGGTTGTAGTTATCTTTGGAAAAGTTTTTTTGTTCGACCCTGGCAAAGGAAGGTCAGGAGAGATGGTGACTTTGAAAGTGATTGCCTTATGTTTGGTTCTTACCAAGGAGGATAGCACTGTAGGAGTGCTACAGTGGCTACTCTTGTTGGTTGCTACCAGGTCCAGGATATTTTCACCTCTTGTGGGGATGTCGACCAGCTGATCCGATGCATTGGCATTGATGAAGTTAAGGACTCTCTGGGCATTCGTGTTTGAGCTAGTATAGGTCTTCCACTCTATGGTTAGGTAATTAAAGTCACCCAGGATCAGGGTAGAGGGATGAATCTTAATGGATTCAAGTAAGTCCATATAGGTGGAGTAGGGATCCTGAGTCATGGTTGTTGGTCTGTAGCTAGCTATGATTTGTCACCTGGAGTGTCTCCTGTGCATCATACTATTTGACCAGTCAGGAGGTGTGTATGTCTTTGATAAATATTGAAACTCCACCTCCTTTGGTTTTGTAGCCCTCTGTTTGGGGTCTGAAAGTAGGGTAGGACAAGTAACCTGGTAAGCTATCTGCAGCTTTGAACCAGGTTTCAGTGACTGCACAAATGTCAGTATCTTCCAGGGCAAGGAATGCTTGCAATGAGTGCAGTTTCATGTTAGACTCCTAGCATTTAGCAGCATGACCTTTACATTTTGCTTAAAAGAATTTTTCATGTTGGTAATTTTGTCCTCATGACTTTGCCTAAAAAAGGCATTATGGGGAAGGCAAGAGCTTTTGCCAGAAGCCTGAAGCCCAGGTGAGACAAATGTATGCCATCTCTGGCAAAGCATTGTGGTCTGTCAATCATGTCTTCCCAGGCTGTCATGTATTGGATCCCCTTGGAATAACATCAGAAACTAAGTAATTCATTATTTATAGGTGTGTTTAAGTATGTTTGTGTGGGGCAACGGGGTGCTCAGCAACACTATCAGGTAGCCTAGTAGTATATGTGAAGGTATACTAGCTTTTATAACGTCCAACTAGCTACATGGGTAGAGTTACAGTCTTATGTGTAATAGGTCCTGGGTTCAAGTCCATAACAGGCAGAATATGTCTATAAATTAATGTAATATTTTTGTTTAATTTTATGAAACTATTGTGAATTTTGGCACTGTTGCACTCTGCTAAGCACTGCTCATTCATGCTAAGCAGTGCATAAACATGCTAATGGCCACCAATGTTTGCGCAGTGCTACGCCTCACTAAAACCACAGTTCTGCAAGTTTTTGAGCTGATTGGCTTTGATTAGCTGGTTTGCATGCTGCTAAGCAATGAAGCACTTTTTTGAATGTTGCTGAATGACATGTAAGGGTGAGAAAACAGCCTATATTAAACCCAATGGGCAGGAATTCTGCAACAGTCATTGGCATTCAATCAACTGTAGTGTTGACTGGCTGTGTTGGCGAAGGTGTGCACTTTTGAGGACAGAGGTGGGGTATTCAAGAGTCCAGGCTCATGGTCAGACTCCTTGTTAAAACCCATGAACCCCAGAGGATGCAGAACAGATTCCAGGGCTCAGAGTGTAAGGCAGAGGCCTGGGACTGTTAGACAAGGGAACTCACCAGTGTTACTGGTATCCCCCACACAGGTTAGCAGTGTTGTCACCATTATGATGACCTGAAAAGGGAGAAAGAGGGGAACCTTGGACACCTGGGTCCAAGAGGCAAGAGCAAGGAATACCCCACAAATATGTAAGTAATGTTTCCCCTGTTTTACTAATATGCAAGCTGAATGTCTGGAAAACTGGTATGCATAATGGTGTGCTTCTCTCCCAACAGATGCAGCTGAGAGGGCTTGCAGTGTCGAGTCCCATGCCGGGTGCCTGGCCAGGTTGCACTATGATCTTTATATATGTACAGATGTAGTATGCTAACTGTAGTGCAATAACACTAAAACATTTATTGCAATAAAGTATAAACAAGAAAAGCTGTAGTGCAAAAAATGGGCAGGTAGCCCTATAGTGCAATAAATGGGCAATTAGAGCTGTAGTGCAATACATGAACAATACCAACTGCTGTTCAATAAGCAATACCAATAACAGTAAGCAAAATGGTGTTTAGCAGGAATGTGTTGTCATAACCATGGCAGTAGAGCTGTATAGATTGCCTGTCTATCGTAAGGTTACTGCAGTCAAATGTAACACTGTGATAGCTGTGGAATGCAAAACTAACGGCCTGCAAACTGCATTGTTTAACTCATGTTACTGTCCAAGGCTGTCTCCAGGCCACTTTCTGTCACATAATGCTCTCTGTTCCTCCTACTTCAGGTAATAAAGGCATATGGGTGAGGTAGCCCACTCAATGGGCAGATATTGTGTGTCTACTTCACAGATATTTCAAAGCAATAACAATACAAAATGTTCACCAGCATTGTTGATACTACAGTAAAGCTATATTAATATATTCAGAATGGTTGTATTCCATGCATGTGTGTTCTACTGTCAGTGCAGTCAATTATAACACTGTAATAGTTCTAGAATGCAAAAAGATTGCCCTGTAACGTGTATTGTTCAACTCATAGTATAGTTCAAGGTTATCTCCAGCCCACTATCAGTCACGTAATGCTCACATTTTCTCTCTCGCCAGGAACAAAAGGTATTTGAGTGAGGTAGCCCATGTTATGAGCAGATATTGTATTTAGATTTCACAGCGTTTTAAAATCAGTAAGAATAATGTGTTCACCAGCATTGTTGATTCATAAATAAATCTGTCTACTTCCAGTATGGCTGTATTCCTTCCTTGTCTGTACTAAGTTGCTGCAGTCACTTATTACATTATTTGCAGATGACCCCTGCAGTCACAGCTATTAGGTTCTATTCCCATGCTTGGCAACTAAGGCATGGCGGCTGTCTAGTTTATGAACTGTACACAAACATGCCTCTCAAGTGTCACAATATCTCGTACTGGTATTAATATTGCATAATCCATCTGTCACAGGATTACGACAGACATTATTACTTGGAATGCAAAGTCTTACCAAATCTGCTTATTGAATACCTTGGTAGTTATGTAAGTCCACATGATGTGTAAGTGTTCTGGCTAATTGTGTACCTGCATTTGTTAGCTTGGCCCGTACTGTCCCATGAAACAGCTTGAGGGGTATGTATGTGCTGCATTACCTATAAGAGACTTGTAGTCACTGTACATAAAACTGACAACACACATCTGTAGAGTTAATATTACCACTGTTTTCAGGGATATAATCTGCAATGTCACAAATGGACTGTTTTACTCTCTCTCACCACCACTTATCTGCATGTATTTAATATTGTTATGTATTATTATGGCTTACTGTTAACATATTGTGTTAAAATAACAATATTTTGGGAAATATGTTTTATTATTGTTATGTGTTATTATGCTTTCATATTGAAATATCTTGTTAAATTAACCATTTTGTTGGCCTTATGCAGTTTATTATGTATTATGCTGTCATATTAATATATCTCGTTAAATTAACCGTGTGGTTGACCTTTTGCTTTACCTCTTACTGGCATTCTGTTAACATTCTGACTGTTCTGTTAATTCATGTTGTGTCATACATAATATACATTACTATGTAATTGGGTTAATTAATATGATGTCCCATGCTGTTAATACTAACAAATGATTTGTTCATAACTAACCTCAATTTATTGCTATGCCTTAATTACTACAGCATGTCAAGGTAGGCTGGATCTGGCTGATCCCCCTACCTTGCCTCAACCAGCCGTGGCACTGGGTCCCAGCATGTCTGGGACCCAGACCAGTGTAGCCCCCTCTGCTGCCGCTGCAATACCTGTGGTATCAGGTAGTACCACCTCATGGTACAGGGATGTTCCCCCCTCTGGGAGTGGTGGTGGAGAGGGAGTTGTTGAGCTGCCGGTCTTGGTGTGCAGGATAGTCCACCATGGCTATGACCACCACCTGGCCCAAATTGAGGACATGCTTGCCATCCTGGTGGGGCAGCCTCACCCTGGTGAGCAGCCTCCAGCAGTGCCACCCCTGGGGCAGTGAAGAAGCAGTGCTGACAGTCCCGTGGGTGGGGATGTGAGTCATGCTGCTGCTGTCTGGAAGCTTATGGGACTTGAATTCCACAGCACCTTCCCTATCCAAGGTGTTCAACCCCTCATGTGTCACACACTGCCCCTGTCTGCTGTCTGCTGTCTTATCTCTCATCTGTTTGTAAATGCATCCTCACCTACCCAACTTACCTCCCCTACACATACCTATGTCCCTTCCCTAACATTCCACTCTCACCTTAAAAAAATGAGCACCTTTCCTCAAAAAAAAAAATTAGTTCCATACATAGCTTGTGTCCACTGGAAATATGTAATTTGGTCTAATTGGGTTGACAACCAGTTATGTTGACCTCACCCCTCTCCCTGGGGTTTGAGAATCCAAATTCATCTACAAATTCTGTCAAAGTGCACATTTGTTGCTGTACAAGAAATGGATAGCTATGGTTCTTTCCTATACCTCTCCTACACATCCCTCCCCACCTTTCACTATGTTTCTTCCACTGCTTGTCCCCATTTCACCACTTTCCTATCTCCACTTTTTTCTTTCCTTTATATTTTTTTAGCCCAGCACTGAGTGATGTGCTGTGTCATGCAGCTTTGCTAAATTCAGCTTACTAGAGCTATAATGATGATATGTGTTTATAACATTGTAAGACACATGTACAAAATAAACATCTCTGCCATGTTTCAAACCCGAGCCCATTACACTTGCAGCACACTGCATTAACTCACCATGCCACACAGATCTTAATTAAAGGTGGTTTAAACAAAAACATAGCAATTGCCAATTATAAACATTAGATGTATTTCAGCAGAGCTGCGTGCAGCACAGCACCACGCAAACTAGAATAAAAAGTAATGCAAAAAATGGGAGTGTACCTTGGACTCTGGTGCAATAGTACAGCAGTAGACAGCCAAAGACATGATAATGGATGTAACTGAGGCATGTGATATCAGGTAAATGTGTCCTTTTATCAGCAACATGTAGAAAGTCACTTGCTAAGGCATTCATGGCAAAATACATATTCAGCTGGTATTCTGGTGCAGAAATACATCCATATAAAGCCATGCACATACTGATGGCTGTAGAAAATGTTTGTCACAGCTTGTATGTGAGCACATATATCTTGCAAATACAACTCCTTTTGCAGAGACTCAGTAGCTCAGTCTGCTAAATGCATTGCATACAGTACATTTTGCCACACACAGAGTCCTGGGTTCAAATCCAGAATTGTGTTGCATTTCAGTTACGTTATTGTGAAGACAGCAATTAATGAATGACTCATACACTCATTATCTACACAAAGCATTGCAAATTAAATAACTGCTTTTCAATTCTGGAAGTTACAGGCCTGCAGGTAGGGACACACTTCACATATCTGTATAGCATTACTATATGTCACCTAGCACTCTGTTATTGACACTGTTAACTAACATACATACCTTAAACACATGCCATAATTGGAGTGTAAGGGCAACCTGGCTATCTTCATCCTGGCTCTGTCTCTACAAGGCTGACACAGCTGACACACATATACCTACAGCTTGTTGTCCTCCAAAGTGTTCACACTCTCTGCCAATGTCTAATACCTGCAGCAGCAGCTGCAGCCTGTGGTACACACAGTTCTATGTAAAGGTCTCTCCACAGACCTACCCTCTGTGACAATGTAGTCTCCTCACTCAGTAATGTGCATCTCAACAGCTAAGAAAGGGGCCCTGTTCTACTGCACAGTGGTTGCATGTCATTGGGTAATGATAGTGCAATTCAGCTGTTTTGGCTGCAATCAGCATTTCAGAGCCACAGACTGGTTTAGATGTAATCATCTGCTAATGAAAAGCAAGTTAAAATGCAATCAACTGGCTATGGGGAAACATTCTGTATGAGACTTTCCTCACATAGAACACACCTTTGCATAATATTACTAGTAGCACATTTCAACAGAGGAGTACTGCACTCCACCATGTATGTAACTTTTTTTTGTGTATAACAGGATACAGATGGGAGTATAGAGGTATGGGGAATACGGATTACATCACTAAGCCTGTCTTAAATGACATTTCATTGATGCTCTGTTGTCTTACACATACAGGGGATATACAATATATCAGGATTGCATTGTCTTTTGTCATTGTTGCACACTGGTGTTGTTGGACTGCCCCTTTATAGTGGTTGTAATATCACACTGCTATTTGTCTGCCACTGGTCTTATGACATATTATTGGGTGCCTGGCATTAGGGGACACAACACAGTGGACCAGAGTGTTGGTTGTATGATCATACAGCAGAATCTCTCACAGCACACAGGAAACTATCTCAGTAATGATGCTATCTCAGTTGTATCCACACACATAATATGTTGTCACACTCTGGTGTATGACATGTGTGAGCAAGCAGTGGATAGTGCTGGCCATTTTGTTCTTGCTGTAGCTGTACATAGTGGACATCCATGAATTTGATCCTGTAATGTGTTTCCCTTTTGGTGTCTTTCAACACTAATGCATTGTAGACACTATGCCCCATTCTTAGATGTGGAGAATGAACTAATACTTCATGGACTATGGCAGCATCATCATCACATCCTCCTATCCAGGTGGAGGCATAACAGGAAATAGCAGGCTGCATTGTGGGCAGACCTTGTCCAGGATGTGAATGACAGTGGTCACCAGGACAGGAACTATGAGCAGGTTCGACACCATGCCACAGACATGGTGAATGTTGCATGATGAAGGGCAGCTGATGTAGCTAGGAATCGTGCCATCACCGGTGGAGGGCCTGCAATGGAACAACCATTCACGGCTACTGAGGAATTCCTGGCAAACTTAGGGACACACGACAGCTCCCAGGCTTCAATCACACCATATGTCATTGAGGTGGGTGCCTCAGTGTCCACAGCAAAGGAGCATGCAGGAAAGCTTACTGTTATTACCATTGTAATACTGTAGCAGTCATTCTGTCAGGCTGTACATACCTTTACATGGGTTTCAGGTCTATGTGCTGTAGGGGGGGGTTAAGCTGAGTTGTACTCTCATACTCAGAATGTCACTGATATATCAAGTAACAAAGTAGCTACTGCACTTGTGAGATATATGCAGGTGTTACCTTGTTGTGCTGCAACATGCGGTGGTACTGAAATTACTTCACTCTCACCTTTTTACAGATCCATCAGGAGTTGTCCAAGGCCATGGTCCTGGTAAGCCTGATACTGTTTTGTTATGGATAATATATATATATATATATATATATATATATATATATATATATATATACACACATATATATATATATATATATATATATATATATATATATATATATATATATATATATATATATATATATATATATATATATATATATATATATATATATATATATATATATATATATATATATATATGCTATTAAAGTTAAGGGCCAGAATAATTCCCTATGTAAACTTAATGTTGTGTGTAACCAAAGTAAAATGTTTGTATGTTCCAGTGTAGTTGAACGAGCAGAAACACTTTTGCAGTGTTGTGCATGAAAGTGGAGATGAGAAAATCTAAGACTGGTAATGCAGTTGTGAATCCTCATTATTATGAGTCTCTGTGGATTTTCCATACATAATAGTGCAAGTAGCAATGTACTGTCTTGGTTTACACAGGTAACCAGGGGGGTTGGGGTCTCTCCCCCACACAACCTGATGCCAGTTTCTCTTCAGACTCTGATGATGATGGTGGCTACAGTGAGGCACAGGTGGGGTTGTTGGGGGCTGAATCTGTCCCAGAGGTTGACATCCCTCTTCTGCCCCATTGTCACCACACAGAGTCAGTATACCCACACATAACCAGTCCCTACAGGCCTTAAATATTGGACAGGCAGAAGATGGAGACACTGAACAGGCCAGTGTGGCAACTATAGCTTCAAGTGAGTATAGACACTAGCCATAGTCAGAGAGTTGGTGAGGTCCCACACAGGCAGATTGACAGGACTGCTGTCCATCCACCATGTGTTGTAGGTGTCAAATCACTGGTAACTTGGTGCATGTTTTGGGCCATCATGGTGGCACAGGCATGTTATGAATGGAACACCAGATGTATGCTTAGGGTTATGGATGCAGCACAGTCTGACATTCTTGACTGCCTCCACTGCATTGGGGACACCCTGGATCTGTTCACTGATGCAGTGGGCAGATGGTGGGCTAAGACAGTGTCTGTCTTGGACTGCACATTGTCTGTCCTGGAAGATGTGGTTGGAGTTGGGCATCGGACCCATGGACGTGGATCAGCAATACCATCTGCTGAGAGTCCAAGCATTCCTGCAGAGTTATGGTCCCATAGTGGCAGTACAGCCAGTGCTACAGAGGGGAGTGTGCTATCACACCACAACATGGCAGGCCATGGGCACATGGTCCTGGGCAGTTCCTTGGGGGATACTTTCCCAGCAGACAGCAGTCACTGTCAGGTGCTAGCACTGCATCTGACCTTGGGCATGGTTGGTGCCAGTGCAACTCCTGGCAGATCGAGTTCCCATGTTGAGGGCTGGCGATGGTGAACTGTCAACTCTACCATGTATGGTCCAAAGCTGTCCAACATACACATGTGTAGGGCTAGCACTGAGTTTGACTGTGTACACACACACACACACACACACACACACACACACACACACACACACACACACACACACACACACACACACACACACACACACACACACACACACACACACACACACACACACTCACACATCGCTGTCATCTGCAGGTCACCTACAGACACGCATGGCACTTCTCCATGGTCCATCTAATCCAGTCCCCTTCCTGACTCTCACACACATGTTGTCAACCATTTGGGACAGCCTAGGCCTCCTGCACCCCTACACATCACCTTGTGCAAATGGTGATACCTGTGCCACATCCCTGTCATCCTTCCCATCGATGCATGGAAATGAAGCTATGTGTTGGATGCACAGAGTGACTATATTACTTGACATGTACTTGTGTAATGCAGTATTGTTTTGCTATACCACTTGTAGTGGTCACCAACATATACTGTATGCTGGCATGTGTCATGAATATGAAACATATTTTTGTGGACCTTATGTTGCGTGATGTTGTATGGGCAGTATTGTTACACAATGACAGGTATGTCGTGTACCTGTGTATGTTTCTGTTCCAGGAGTCTGAGGGAATAACCTATGGACACACAGCAGCAGTGAAACAGCACAGCATGGCATAGCAGCACAGCAAAAACATGACTTCAGTAAGGTACAGCAGTATATGTGCATGGCTTCATAGGTTCACATCTGTTTGACAGTCTACCAAGGACAATAGCGGAGGTCAACTTACTCATGCCTTTATAATTTGTGATAAGGTCTGCTACAGGGCAAGGTGTTACCCGGCTGGAGTTCATATGCTGCCTATCTGTAGATGGATGTCTCATGTTAAGGTCATTAACCTGCTATGTCATGTTACTACTACATGCTTGTGAGAGGCATTTGTTTAACAGACATAAACACACCCTTGAAACAAACCATGCCTAATGGTACATAGAGCACCTCAGTGCACCTCAACACATGCCATCTGTTTGATTGGCTGGGCAGCCATCATCTCAGCACATGGCGTCTGCCTGAGTCCCTCCCAGACTGGGACAATATGGGCTGGTCCTTTCCCAAGGGGTATACAGATGTCTCTGATTGTGAGGGCTGTATGGCAATTGTGCTAGTTAAATTCACATCTCCTATGGCCCCATAACATGATGTATACTGCTGTAATAGCCACACACACAAACATGGTCACATTCAAGCTAGCACCAGTTCCACTTACTGAATACAGAACATGCCAAGGTACACACATACTGCAAGTTGGCTGTATGTAGATTAGAAAACTTACCTATGTACTGGTACACAGTACAGATCACAGTACCCGATTCACGCAGCACAACTCATGTCTGCTAGTAATATCAGTTGAGAACATATAATGCTTATTGATATCAGTAAAGCTTGTTGTGGTCAGTCATTTGGGGGGGGCACATCACCCACTGCAAATAAAATGATGCAAAACCCTAACTATGTGCAAGTTACAAAGGTTACTATACGTATTCCATATGGATATACACATGCACCATGTTGGGTAGAGTGACCCCTACCTATCTAGGCTTATACACTATAGATCACTGTATTTATCGCATGCACCATGGCTTATTTCTGATACTACACTGTCAGATGGTAGTCTTAGGGTGGCTGACATCATCAGGCCTTAGAAAAGAGGGCAGTTTGGAAGCCAGCAGCAAGTTACAGGCCCAAAACATGCATAATCATTGCTGCTGGATAGCCCATGTTGATTGTTTTACAGAGGTAAGATTAGAACCCCTACATATTGAGGCTTAGACACTATAGATCACAGTACTTATCACATGCACTATGGCTTATATCTGATGCTACACTGTCAGCTGGTAGTATTAAGGTGGCTGACATCAACAAGCCTTGCAAAGAGGGCAGTTTGAAAGCCAGCAGCAAGTTACAGGCCAAAAAAGTGCATAACCATCGCTGCTGGATAGCACATGAGGGCATGTCTGTTGTTTTGCAGTGGTATGTGTGTGTGTATATATATATATATATATATATATATATATACACACACACACACACACACACACACACACACACACACACACACACACACACACACACACACACACACACACACACCAAGTGGGCTACAGTGAGATTAGAACCCCTATCTATCTAGACTTATGCACTATAGATTACAGTACTTATCGCATGCACCACAGGTTACAGCTATTGTAGCTGTGATTGCACACACATTACTTTTGCATTACACAAACTAGGCTTGTATTGAACAGCATCTGTGGCCTGCAGAGTGATATTGGTTCATACTGTTATCTGCATCTAGTGTCCTAGCAGTGAGATAACTTTTGATATCCTAGCTATGTGTGTACAGTTACCAGTATGGCTATATATGGCTGCTTGCAGTTAGATAGGTGACACTCTGGGCAGGGACAATGTGCCCTGTCCATACGTGTGTTGACACCATTATGCATTACACCACCTGCTCACCTGTGTCTGTCTATGTGGTGGCATCCAGCAGGCATAGGGGTCTGTAGGTAAGTGGATTATGTACTGTTGTGCCCTTAGTTTGGATCCTTTGAGCAACATTATGGCTGCATGATAGTGCAGTTTACTCACCATTATTAAGGTATATGGGACAATGCAGACCTCCACACACATATTTCTGTATATAACAAGGATGTGTATATATATATATATATATATATATATATATATATATATATATATATATAAATGTAGCCATGTGTGTATATGATATGTACATGTGTTATGTAGATATATGGGGGAGTCTGTATATAATTTTAAGCTCTATATATATATATATATATATATATATATATATATATATATATATATATATATATATATATATATATATATATATATATATATATATATATATATATATATATATATATATATATATATATATATATATATATATATATATAGCTATTTATCAGTATATATCTGACACTACATAGCAATAGATATACTATGCATGTGAGGGAGAGATACTGACAGACAGATATGTATATGTATTTGTCTGTGTGTATAGACATTTATACATAACAGGTCATTTTAATGAAGGGCCAACAGAATTGCATAGATTTTTAGTAAGTGTACAGGCATACCTTCTAGGACTGTCAGTACTTATAATGTGACTCCAGGCCACACCTACCTGTATTACAGTCCAGGATTTTGTATGCTACAGACATTAACATCTGCTCCTGTTTCTGCCGTACTGCACTTCACTCAAAATGTCCACAGCATTCCCCAGCTGTCTGTTGTACTTAATATATGACTAAGGTTGGTAACGTTACACCATCAACAAACTGACAGTCTGCATACCTCTCAACTGTCCTGATTTTCACAGAATGCCCAGAGTTTTGCCTCATATGTTTGGTCTGTTTCTTACACATTTGTGGTCTTCTGGTTATTTATTGAATGGTTATTTATTTATTTTATTTTTATTTTACATTTGTTGACTGGGATAGTCTGACTGGATACTTGCCCATTTTCAGCGGCGGCCCGGAGAGAAAATCTCCATACATACATACAGAAAAACTGTTACATTAATCAAGTTAAACCTCTGTTAAAAATACAATGCATTGGATAAAAGTCATTCATTCTGTCAAATATAAATCTGATTTGTTATAGAGTAACAATTAGGAAGCAATGTAGTGGTGGCCAGAAGACCTCTTTAGCACATGCTTATATTGCCAGAGTTAGTCAGGATTTGAGCAAGGACATAGCCATTGCCTTTAAAATACTGTTTTAAATTATTTTTTTTTAATTGGGTTCAAACAGGTTCTGAAGTAAGCTCAGCAGGAAGTGAGTTCCATATTTTACCAACAGAGATGGCATATAGAGAATCTCCAGATGAGTTGTTGCTTTTGAGGGTTTGGACTAGTAATTTTTTTGGATGAGGGAAGTGTCTTGAGGTTGCTGTAAGGGGTGATAATTTTTGTAAGTACGGTTGTGTTTTCAGGTTGGTAGAGAATTTTATATGCTACTATTAGCTGATTGTACTGAAGTTGGATAGGCAATTTTAGCCATCCTAGATTCTTTAGGTTCAGACAGTGGTGTGTTCTGTATTCTGCTCCAGTGGCAAATTTAGCAATATGATTAAAGCAGCTAGAGAGTTTTTTATAGGTCAGACTTACTCAAGTTCTTGAAGAGAGGGGATGCATAAAGGAGGGTGGAAAGTAGATGTGTATGTGCATTACTGTCCTAGCTAGTGGAGTGAGGAAAGGTTTGATCTTGTATAGTGAGCCAAGTTTTTTATTAACTTTAATAGTTTGATTAATATGCATATCAAACTTGAGGTTGTTATCAAATGTTACACCTAAGAGTTTGGTACAAGAATCTGGGACAATGACAGTGCCATTGTTAAATTTTATAGTAAAGGTTGGAGTGGAGACTTTACGAGTGGGGGAGAAAAGCAGTAGCTTCATTTTGTTAGGATTTAATAGGAGACATTGATTACAGAACCAATTTTTGACAGTATTAAAAACATTTGGGAGAGAGTCTGCAGACTTAAAGAGGAGGTGGCAGAGCAAATCAAAGTGGAGTCATCTGCATATTGAATGCAGATGGCTGTTGGGATGACTGTGTACAGGTCATTAATAAAGATAGAAAATAATAGGGGTACTAATATAGAGCCCTGGGGGACCCCAAGGGTTATAGGTAGAAAGGAAGATAGTTTGTTCTGCCATAGTACAGCCTGTTGTCTACCACTCAGATAAGATTTGAACCATTGGGTAGCCTGGACATCTAGGGGAATAGTTTTAAGTGTGTGTATGAGTAGTTGGTGGTTGACCATGTCGAAGGCTTTGGAGAGATCAAGAAAGAGGGCAGAAGAAAGCTTATTGTTGTTTCAGTTTGATTAATAACATTGGAGAAGGAGTGGAGGGCCATGGGTGTACTTTGGAATGGTCTGAAACCATGCTGCAAGTTAGCCAGGAGATTGTGCTGAATGAGATGGCTCAGGAGTTGTTTATGGATGCACGTCTCCATAATTTTAGCCAGGGTTGACAAAATAGCTATAGGTCTGTAATTTGACAGTTCAGTGAAACTGCCGCCTTTGTGGAATGGAATAACATGGGATGTCTTCCAGGTGGAGATGATAGAGGCTTCTGATATAGTTCTATTGATCAGGATAGAGATTGAGTATGCTATGGCATCTGCAGCATTTTGTCGATACTCAGCTGGGAGGAGATCCGCTGCAAGGGTGGTATGTTTTAGTTTCTTAATTAGGGCATGGATAAGTGATGTGGAAACTGGTAGAAAGTTAAAGGGGAGTTGAGAACTAGGTGTGGTGGCATTAGGACTTGGGCAACTGGGAGATAGTTGGTTAGCTAGAGACTGGATAGTTTCTGTGAAGAAACTAAGGAATTGGCGACACCTTCCGAAGGTTTTTGGATAGTAGCCGAGGGGGTAGGAGTTGTGCATTGCCTTGGGTGAATAAGCTTATTTATGCCTGCCCAAAACATTTCAGATTGTTTTGATGCTTCTGTTGTACATGGAAGTAAAAGTTTTTTTTTTTTTATCTAGGGTGTTAGATTTTTTTAGTGTTGTTCCTTAGTTGTCTAAATCTAAGTTGATCTAAGGGAGATTTTGTGGTACGCCAAGTGGTCCAAGCTTTGTTTCTAAGCAAGGTCATTTGTCTGGTTTCTTTTGAAAGCCATGGAGTAACTTTTACTTTAGTTCTTATAGGTGCATGGGTATCAAGGATGGCTAGGAATTTGGTGTTGAACTATAATACAGCTTCTTCAAGTGGTGGATGTTTTAGGACTGCCCAAATGCATGCTTTGAGTTTATTTTGGAAATTAGCAGGGTTAAAGTTTTTGTTGTTTCTAATTGTTTTGTAAGTAGGTTGGTGGGGGATGTCAGTCTTATGCCTGATTATATAGGTAAGAAAATGGTCACTTATGTCTTCAGGTCGGGTACCAGCCATATACATGTGGGGATGGCTATTAATGAGTATCCAATCTAAGATGCTATCTTTGTTGTTAGGTTTACTGATCCTAGCAGGGAAGGATATGATCTGAGTAAATCTGTAAAGATTTACATGGATGGTCGTAGATTCTGAGGAACAAATATTCCCGTCACTGTTGAGGTCTCCTAGAGCAATGGTTTCTTGAGGGTAATTACTAGATAGCCAAGAGAGGATTTCTTCTAGGGTGTTTGCATTATTACCTAGGGGAATGTACACACAGGCTATGTTAATACTTTTGTTTTTATTAATTTGAAGCTTGGTAATGAGAATTTCAGCATTTTCAACATGAGGTGGTTGTGTGGAATCAAAGGTTGCATCTAGAGTAGTTTTGTATAGTACAGCTAACCCTCTTCCTTTCCTAGTGGTACAATCTAACCTTAGTGTGTTATAACCTGGTGGTAAAACCTCATTATCTGCCATTGATGGTTTTAGCCAGGTTTCAGTAAGACAAAGTATAGCTGGGGAATGTGTATCTAAGAGTGCATGCAGGACCTTATTATTTAAGCTTTTAATATTTAGGTGACTGACCAGGAGCAAGTTCAAAGGTCTATTTAAAGTTCGTCAGTTAGTGGTAATAGTAGAATTGGGCTAGGATGGACTAGTGAGGTTGGGCCAGTGTTTGGATGAATGTCCCCATCCCTTGTGAGGTTGCTATGTAGTCTAATTGTGAGCTTCAGGAATTGAAATATTAGTCTTGGGTAATTCTTGGTTTTGGGGTTGATATATCTGGATCTAATGGGTTGGTGGCATTTTGTATCCAAGGAGTTAGTCATAAGGGGTATTATTAAGTGGTCTAATTTAATTTGTATTATTGGAGTGGTGGTTTGGCCTCTTGGGTAGTGGTAGCCTAGGTATTACAGATTTGTGTAGGTGGAGAGAAGATATGGAATTATCATCAAGGGTAGTAGGCAGTATAACCAAATTAATTTGAAAGGTTTCACAGCCAATAACAGAGGCATTGTCTAGATATTAGCTTTGATTTTTGACCAACTTCAGTAGCAGTATAATTAGGATAGGTAGGGTCCTGATAATGTCTGGAGAGTTGTTGATTGGTTCTAACAAGAGGAGGAGTGGTTTTAGAGCTATACATTTAGGACTTGTAGGGGCGGGTGGAATTTGAGGGCAGGGTAGGGTGTGGAGCAAGCCCAAGCAAAATGAGGGCAAGTGCAGTGGGGCTTAATCTGACCACAAGATCTGTAGGACCTGTATAAGCATGCAAGTACAATGAGGCTTTTTTCTTTTTTTAGAAAATACTTTCTTACCCTTGTTTTTGCCTTCAGTATACAATTTTTACTTAGTATACTGTTAGTGATCACTTTTTGCAGCCTTTTCACACATTAAGCTTTCTTCTGCCAATTTCCTGCTATTTTTGTAGTTTTAAGGCTGCTTAGAAACTTAGATATGTTCACTAGGAAATCCTTAGAGATAGATATAGGAGTAACCCAGTTTAGTATGTTAGGGTTGATTGTGGGGCTTTGAGGGACTACTGATAGTGCTGTAGACCCAGTATGGCTAAACAATATAGTACATACAGACAGGATAAGGTAATAGTAGCCTTGGCAGATCTTTTCAGAGTCAAGGGACAGTGCAGGAAAGTTTCCAGTTAGGTTGTCCAGAATGTTGACATCAATACATTCTGCTAACTACAGACAAAAAATTGTGTGTCAGACTTTATATCCATCAGAAAATATGTCCTAAAGCAACATCTTTAATTCCAGCAACTGTGTAGGTTTATGTTACCAATATTTAAAATCTGTCTCTGTGTTTGGGCCTTTGTCCCCCAAATCTTCTGGCTTTGCCCAGATGTCTTGGACTAAGAGGTTTGGAAGTATAACATTCTGTGAAAACACCAACATACTACTATTGACATGCAAAACTTGAGCAATTCCAGATTAGCACCATCAACGCCATCACCTGCTAGCTTCCCTAGTCCACTGAGCCACATAGGTCGCTAGACAGAGAGGGGTCATTCATCACACAATCAACAACATAAATATGCACATTGTTATCCTGCGTGAAGAGAGATATACATGTGTGAGCTCTGTCTATGTTATAGCTCTGAGATTGCCTGGTCCACTTCCATACCATAGCTGATTTTCTGTTAAAGTGGTTATATGGGTACACTGCTGTGTTGGGGGTGGGGGAACAACATCACATGATCAGCTTGGGTAGACAGTAGTCCAAATATCATGTATGCCCACTGTTTAACATCTCCCTTGGCTGATGTTATGAATATTCCAACCATAAGGCCAAGTGAATATTAAGGAACACATACTACTGGACTGGGTATCAGTAGTCCTATGTAGATGTTAAATCTGACAAAATAGCCCACTATATTTCCTTGCATAACAGCAGCAGATCCATACATATGATACCTTATCATAGTAATCCTTACAATTAGTGTGTAGGTTAGAGACTTACCTTGAGAATGCAGCAGTTGACAGAACTGTAGTTCAGGCTGACTCTGTGTGATGCAAGTGGTACACAGCCAATACATAGATAGGTACAGGTTGTGTGGGCTGCCTGGCATCAGCTATTTTAATATATGTACATGAATAGGAGTAAGGTGTCAGTCCCTAAGTTGTCAGTGAATGTGCTATGTGTTGTCTCTTAGCCAAAGCCAGGGAGTACTGGGCATGCCTACCTTTGCCTACAAGGACATCATCAGGGGGCTCCTCCTCCCAGTCCTCCTGTGAGTGTGGCTGTGGTGACCTAGACACTGGCGGGGGGCTGTGTATCCCTTCCCTGTGCTGTTCCTGCTGCAGCTGCATCCACAGGATCATATTGTGTAGCATAGCACATACTGTGAATATATGTGCACATGTGGCTGGAGAGTACTGCAGAGCTCCACCAGATATATCAAGGCACCGGATCCGTGTCTTCAGCGACCCAAACACACACTCTATGATGTTCCTAGTTTGTGCATGTGCCTCATTATGCCATTCTTCCGTGGGTGTGTGTGCATTTCAGATGGGTGTCATCATCCACGGTTCCAGTACATATCCAACATTCCCCAGTAGATGGCCATATGGGATGTCCCCCCTGGCAAACATCTGATACAGCTGTGATGCATACTAGATATGGGAGTTGTGATAGCTGCCAGGGCCACCAGCACACACACTCATGATAATGCCCTGGGCATTACACATGACCTGACAGTTGATGGAGTGATACCCCTTGCGGTTGATGTAGATTCTACCCTGCTCAGCATGTGGTGCCTTGATGTGTAAATGAGTGCAGTCTATGGCACCCAGTACCTCAGGGTAGTGTGCTACACAGTAGAATGTTGCATATTGCTGGCCCTCATCTCAGGGGTGAGGGGAAAATATATGTGCTTACTTGCATGCGGTAGCATGGCATACAGTAACTGATGGAGTACCCTGGATGCTGATGCCTGTGCAACCCCCATCATGTCCCCAGTTGGTCTTTGGAAGGTACCTGTGGCTATTATCCTAAGGGGTACACATACCTTGTTTTCACTGTGATGGGTTCCCCTCTGTTGGCTCTAGGCCTGAATTGAGGGGAAGCAGAGCTTAATGAGTTCTTCTAGTATGTCCCTGTCCACCCTGTACTGCTGTACAATTTCCAGTTTATGTAGCTCCTGGAAGGTTACCCTGGGCCTGAACATTCTTCTCCTTCTCTGTCTAGGCCTGTTGTCAGCAGCAGCAGCAGCAACATTGACTTCAGCATCTAGCACATACAGATGTAGCAGACCTGCTGCAGCCCCTAGCATTCCTTCAGTTAAAATTCCCAAGTCTGTACTCCAATGATGCAGAGTATCGGGGAAAATTAGACTGTAGGGTGTATGCATGCTTTATAGTGCTCTACTGTAGGTACTGCCTTTTTGATTGGCTATGTATGATGCATTGCATCTGCCTAATATATCACTGACATCATTTAATAGCCCTAGTTTAAGTTAAGCAAGGATCAACACTAATTAATAATTCATTGGCCATTTAGATACTCTGAGCACTGTGACACAGAGTGCAAACATGTGCTCCATAGGTAAGCAATGCTTAGCAATCAGTATACATCCCCCCAAACTTGCACGCTCAACATGGCAGAGCACTGCACAAACAGCAGCAACTAATCTCCAATCAGCTCAGAAGTTAGTGGACACACCCTCTCCTGATGTCAGCTACCTCCTCTGTGGACACCAACACTGTTCTCTGCCTACACAGAGGAGATCTGTGGACACAATTACCCTATTATGCTATTCAGTAACTCCACCTCATTTGCATAGGTATCCATGCTAACAGCCTGGATACTGCTTGCTTCCAAGCCCTACCATTTTAGCAACAGCACTAATGCACCACTGTAGATCCTGCACGGAGAGTCCTGTAATGCATTTCTGTCTCATGATATTAATATTTGATTTTTCCACTTTTTGTTTTTATAAGGCATTTTTTGGGGCGGCCACAGTGGTGCAGCGGTTAGCATTGCCACCTCACAGCAAGAGGTTCTCCAGTTCGATCCTCGGCTGGGGTGCCTTCTGTGCGGAGTCTGCATGTCCTCCCTGTGGTCGTGTAGGTTTCCTCCAGGTGCTCTGGTTTCCTCCCACATCCCAAAGACATGCTGTAGTTGGATTGAACACTCTAAATTGGCCCTAGGTGTGAGTGCATGCATGTGTGTGCCTTTTGTGGAAGGTTGGGCGCCGGGCTGGCAACTCGACACTGTAAAACTCCACTGTCAGTCATGAGCAGACAGGTGATCCACTGTGGCGTCCCCTAACCGGGAAAAGCCGAGAGAAGAAGAAGTTTTTATAAGGCATTTTTTGCACACTGCAGCACTGCACAAACATGCCAAGATTATTAAAAGAAATATTTTATTTTAACATATTTACTGTGACTTTTGGAATACACAGAGGCTAGTTCACTCATCTCTGTGTGCGCTATGCCATTTCTGTCTGTCTAACTACATTTTTACAGCTCCTTTTGTCTGTCTACACTTCTGTACAAGGAAATTTTCCATGTACACTACAGACATTGACACAGGGTCTGCAGGGCTGCTTATCTGCTTGCTGTGTCACTCTACGTACCTCATTTGCATGAGATTCACCTGCTTATGAGATGATTTGCATGCCACAGAACTTCCTGTGTTAGCATGTGTATGCACACCACCCCACCCAGCAGTGCTTACTAGATCGCAAATCTGCTTACTTTCATGTAAGCAGTGTGGCACGGTGCCTACACGGTAAAAAAAGACCATGTAGGCTTTATTAAATTCCCCCCATGGACTACTGAGTCAAGAAAAGTAAGAAGGGCAAAAATTTAGAATGAATAGTAAAAGGGGGCTGGGGCTCCCACACATCCTGTCATATTCATAGATATGCAACATCATTCTATAGACAGATACAGAAAAGAATGAGGTTAATAAAAAGACAGTAAGGGAGAGGGAGACAACAATAAGCTTTCAAGAATGAAGCAGCACTAAAACAACTGGGAAACATGAGATGAAGTGAAAATATCATTAAAAAACTATGGTCATCAGGAGGGTGGAAGGTAGTGATAGGAAGAAAAATAAAGACATCTAGAGGAAGACTGGAATAGCACAAGTGAAAAATTTGGCATGCATGCTAGGAAACATTTAAGACAAAGGAGGATTTAACAGAGAAATATAAAATACCAGATGCTCAGCAGTTTAACTACTTCATAGTTGGGGAAACCAGGAGAAAAGGAAAGAGAATGGTACCCTGGAGGAAAGCGAGATGTTAAGGCAGCAAAGGACCAAACAGATCTATGAAGTGTTAAGGGAAAGAATGGAGAAGGCTGAATAAGAAAGAATAAGGAAGAAATGGGGAAGGGAAGAAGGACAGAAGGTACTGAAGGATACTGTTGGGTGACAGCTTAGTGATGCACATGCACAAGTACAAGGAGTGTAAGATCAAAACCCGAGAATACTGCATAGGTAGCATGCAGCCCCATGAGTCTGGAAAAGGAAGGCAGAAAAGAGGATAGCTGATGCTGGACATGTCAGGAGAAAGGGTTAGGAATTATGCACATGTGCTGGGATTGTGAGTGGGCATAAGATGTCTGGAAGTAGGCACAAAAGATTTGGGGAGATATATTTTAAAAGGAAGTAGAGTACTTCTGGGAATTCTGTGTATGGAGCATAAAGAAAGAAGACAGCATCTGAAAAGGAGAAATGAACATTATCAGCCTGATGAGTACCAAAGTTAAAACCAATCACTCAAAACTAGAAGGGGACGACAACAATGCAGGAGCATGAATTACATGAATGATTCTTAGCCATGTGGAGATATTGACTAGAATGAGGAAAGGAGGGGAGGAAAAATGAAAAGTAATGGAAAGAAGTATAAGAAAAGTACAAAAATCTTACCAGGAGGAAAGAGGGGTGAACTCAAAGGGAAACTAAGTGGAATGAATCATGGGGTAGAAAAATGAAGGAATCGACTGCTAATGAGATATGCTTCACAACTGGTGAGGGTTGCACACGATTGCAGTATATTGTAAGGAGTTAATAAGCTTTAAATAAAGCTCCTGCATATCTAGCAGGAATGGTTTGAGACTGCTATTCCAACCAGAAGCACAATTACAGCATTAGTATAGCATTAGTATACCTTAGTATAGCATCTATTACATTCATAGGTTCATAGGTGTATACTACTCTAATGGCCCTGGAGCCTTTACAAGCCTAGCCCATAGGATTACCCTGGCATCATGCCACCCAACCTTAGTTACCAGTTGCTCTGTCGAGTAGAGCCACTGGAGTGATCCTCAGGGTGAATTTAAGTCTATTCCATAGCATGGACAGTCTCTGGGTTATAAAACTGTCCTTCCAGCATGTTTGCTTGATTGTGGTAATGAGGTTGAGGTCTCTGGAGCATGAGGTGCGGAGGGATTGGGATTCCTTTAGATGTAGCATTTCTAACAGAGCTGAGTCAGACATGGCTTTGTAAGTCAAGCAGAGATCACCTCTACGTAGGCGATATGAGACAGAGAATAGTTGGAGTTTTTTTGAGTCTGTCCATATAGGACAAGTGATTAATGCCTAGGATCCTCTTTGTGAGGTACTTTTGCGGCCTCTCCAGTTGTTGCAGGTGTCTAGTGAGGTACATGCCAAATGGGGCATTATACTCGATAATTGGCCTAATGAGGGAAGAGTAGAGGTAGACAATGACCTCTTTCTTCCTGGATGCAAAACTCTTAGTAATGAGATGTGCCACATAGAAGGACTTTCTGACCACAGTGGCAATGTGGTAGCCAAAAGAGAGGTTGCTGTCAACCTGTGTTCTCAGATCTCTTATAATGCCTTCTGTGTTCAATGGATTATCATCAATGTGGTATTTCAAGTAAACTGGGTTTTTCCCAAGGGGGATGATGACCCATTTTTTGGCATTGAGTTTAACGCCATGATTCTGACACCAGTCATTGGTCTCAGTGAAGCCTTTCTATAGGATGTCAACATCACTTGGGGAGTTAATAATGGCTCCCAACTTGCAATTGTCTGCAAACTTTGTCAGCCAGAGTCCCTTTCTGTTAGCCTGGACTTCAGAGAAGTAAATACCAAACAGGAGAGGACCCAGGACTGAACTCTGTGGGACTCCACTCGTGACTGGTCAGCAGTCTGACTTGGAGTCAGCTACTTTCACACTGTGGGTTCTACCTGTGAGCCAGTTTGCAACCCACCTAGTGATATAGGGTATGATGCCTAGCTTAGTGAGTTTTTCTATGATTCCTGAGTGGGGAATGGTATCAAAGGCCTTGGCCAGATCAAGGTAGGCTGTATGACCCACCTTGCCTTCATCCACAGCTCTGGAGACTGACTCAAAGAAGTCGACTAAGTTGAGCAGGAATGCGCTACCCTTCACAAAACCAAACTGTGTAGGATACAGAGTTTGGAGATTCCCTATATCCTTGTTTATTAGGTCCATGATGATGTGTTCCATAGCTTTGCATATCAGACTCATCAGGCTAATGGGGCAATAGTTCCCATGGTCTGTAGTTACTCCTCCTTTGTGGAGAGGTATAACTGTAGCAAAGCACCATTTGTTAGGGACAAGCCTGAGGTGAGGGTGTGATTGAACAGGGCACACAGGTGAGGTGTCATTTCACTCTACAGTTCATGTAGAACACAGCCAAGGATATTGTCAGGTCCCATGGAAGCTGTATTCTTGGCCACAGACAGTGCTGTTTTAACCTGTGCAGCACTAATACTGGGAGCCTGGCAATCTACTGGTATTGTGATTGATCCTTTGGGGAGAGAGAGGGGTAAAGTTGGCACTGAATCTGTCGGCCAGTATATTGGCAATATCTTTTGGCTTGCTATAGGAGGTACCATTGTGCAGTAGCTCAGAGCAAATCTGGTTATTGCTATGGAGATTTTTTACATAAGTATAGAAGGTCTTGTAGTTGTCTTTACTATCTGCTGCAATTCTGTTTTCATAGCTAGCTTTAGAGGATTTGATGAGGGATCTCAACTTTTGGTTGAGGCTGATAAGGAAGTTTTTCCAGTTTTGGGACTTTACCTTATTCTGCATCAGTTTCTTCCTTCTGTTGTAGAGTTTGTTTATGGCAGGGAACCACCAGATTGGCTTCCTTTTATTGGAGGAGAGTGTCTTGGTTCTATTGGGTATGGTGAGATCCATGCATTTGTGTACATGTTCATACAGTGCATTGGTGTATGATTTGGCAGTCATGCAACTATTCTCCATTTGCATGGGTGCCGTGAAGTTAGCCACCTCTGTTTTTATGAGCCCAAAGTTAGCTTTGGAGAAGTTTTTCATGGTGGTTACCTTTGCTGGGGTGGGGGGTGGGAGGGATGTGGATTTCCAAGGTGATTAGTTTGTGGTCAGATCTAACCAGGGAGGAGTTGAGTATTGGTGTAGAGCAATGGTCACCCATGTTAGTAATGACTAGGTCAAAGATGTTACTAACTCTAGTGAGAGTAAGAACAAGCTGGTCAAGGGCATTGGAATTAGTGAATTCCAGGAAACATTGGGCAAGTGTATTGATACATGAGTAGTTTTCCCAGTTAGTGGAGGGGTAGTTGAAGGCGTCCAGTATGAGAGTGTTAGTTTGGACCCTAATATTCTCCATGGTGCTTAGGAGCATGGAGTGTGAGTCTTGGGACATGGTTGGGGACCTATTGCAGGTTATGACCTGAATCGCTGTCTTCCCCACGGCTAGCTGCACCTGAAGTATCTCAGATGCATTATGTTGGGCTACCAGTCTAGAAGTGTGCGCATCCTTTATGAATATGGAAACACCACCACCTTTGGAGCTTTGGTCCAAGTTCTGGGGCCGAAAGGTGTGGAATGGGTTATAGCCTGGTAGTGCAGGGGTGCTATCTACTGCCTTGAATCAGGTCTCTGTTACAACACAAATGTCGATGTTCTCCATTTTAAGGAGTGCTTTCAGTGAGTGCATTTTGAGATTTAGACTTCTAGCATTGAGCAGCATGACCCTCATATTGCATTTGTTTGTATCTGTTTAAGCTGGTAATTTGGTCTTTGGAACACCATCTAAGAAAAGGCACTATAGGGGTGGCAAGAGCCTTGGCCAGTGTCTGGAAGCCCAGGGGTGACAGATGCAGGCCATCTCTGGCAAAGCATCGAGGTCTGTCAATCATGTCATCCCAGGCAGACAGATACTGGATCCCCTTAGAATGACACCAGAAACTTAGCCAGTTGTTGAAATCAGTCATTTTCTGCTTGTACTGTGGTATCATTCTGGGTGATGGTAGGATGTTGCTCAGGGCTAGGGTCATACCTGCCTGGGCTACATAATTTGAGAACTCCTCCATGTCTCTTTTCATGTAGTCCAGGGAGATACATCTCAGGTCATTCACACCCACGTTTACAATGACAGTCATATTTTAACTGTTGTTGAGGGACCTGAGTACATGCATTATGTGTTGGATCCTGGCATCTGACAAGCAGCTGACTGTTACTGTCTCCTTATTCAACCTAGTCAGTGGGACATCAGTGTGCCTCACTATCGAGTCACCTATGGCTAGTGTGTTGGGCATGCTGTTTTGCCTTAGGGGCTTTGGTTGAGTGGCACACAGTTTAGGAGAGTTATGTGTCTCATGATTAGTGTTGTTTTGTGTTGGTTGAGTGCATTTCTGCCATGGAGGTCTCTGCTGTTTGGGAAGATTTTTATTGAGAGCCTCCACAAAGGTAGGTGTGTGGTTTGTGTTTTTATGTGAAGACAGTGCTGGTGTGTGTTCTGGAGGGCTATGTGTTCCATGGGGTGTGGTACAAGTGTTGACCTTCTCCTCTTGACCAGCTTTTCTGGTCTTGGCTGAAGAGTGTGTGGCTTCCAATTTGGATATATAAGTGCATCTCTCGCATGTTTGAGTGTTGGGAGGTAAGAGGAGAGGGTTGTCAGTGTACAAGAGGCAATTGTTATATTGCCTCAGGATGCCAAAGTTCACCAGGTTAATAGGAGAAAGCACAGGGAACCGACCTTTAGACATGCCTGGAGGGGTGGGCATTAATAATATGTACTGGAGCTGTTTCCTTGTAAAACATTTAGTGCTGGTAGCACTTTTGTTTGCTACAATAATTGCTACAAGAAGTCTGGTAAAGTGCTAAACTATTAAGTTAGTAAAAGTGTAGGAGAGGAGAGAACTAGCAGATCTAAGGAAAAAATTGAAGAACAGTTTTGGCACCACTCAGAAGCTTACAAACAGTCCTGGATAAAACAAATCTGTATCTGGACTAGACTAGTTACGGGAAAGGCAGAAAACAAGCGCAAATGTGGGCTTTTAAACCAGAAAGTTGAAAGAGATGGAAAAACTGCCCAAACGGCCAATAAGCTACAATTTCTGGGTCAGTACCCACTCCCTTTGTGGTAGATAGGCTGCCTGGTGCTTACCATTCCCTCTGATAAGCTAGAAGGCTTCCCTCCAACACAGAAAGGCTTGGAGGCTCAGAAGCTTACATACAGTCCTGGATACAGCAAATCTGTATCTGGACTAGACTAGTTACAGGAAAGGTGGGAAACAAGAGCAGATGCGGGCTTTTAAACCAGAAAGTTAAAAGAGATGAAAAAATTGAACAAATGGCGAATAAGGTACAATTTCTGAGCCAGAAACTACTCCTCTTGTGGTAGATAGACTGCCTAGTGCTTACCACTCCCACTGATAAGCTAGAAGGCTTCCCTCCAACACAGAAAGGCTTTGTGGGCTCAGAAGCTTACAAACAGTCCTGGATACAGCAAATCTGTACTTGGACTAGACTAGTTACAGGAAAGGCAGGAAACAAACATAAACATAAGCTTTTATACCAGAAAGTAGAAAGAGATGGAAAAACTGCCCAAACGGCCAATAAGCTACAATGTCTGGGCGAGAAACCACTCCTCTTGTGGTAGATAGGCTACCTGGTGCTTATGACTCCCACTGATAAGCTAGAAGGTTTTCTTCCAACACAGAAAGGCTTAAGGGGTTCAGAAGCTTACATACAGTCCTGGATACAGCAAATCTGTATCTGGACTAGACTAGTTACAGGAAAGGCGGAAAAAGCGCAAACATGAGCTTTTAAAACAGAAAGTTGAAAGAGATGGAAAAACTGCCGTAATGGTCAAAAAACTAAATTTCTGGGCCAGAAACCATTCCTCTTGTTGTAGATAGGCTACCTAGTGCTTACCACTCCCACTGATAAGCTAGAAGGTTTCCCTCCAACACAGAAAGGCTTGTGGGGGCTCAGAAGCTTACCAACAGTCCTGGATACAGCAAATCTGTATCTGGACTAGACTAGTTACAGGAAAGGCAGGAAACAAGCTTAGAATTTTTTTTTTCAGAAAACAGCTATAACAGCGGTAAAAGCAATTGAAAGTGCAGTACAAGCTAACACACTTGAGTGTATAGCAGTGTTAAGCAAATACAGTTTAAATAAATCCAGTTTATTCAAAATGTGTTCTGAACTGAATTCAATTGTATTTTTAAGAAACACTAATCAAGCTCAGTATTTTAATATCTTCCAGTAGCTGTAACCCTTGACACTAGGTTTCCCATATTTTAGTCTCCTTACAAGTATTTACACAAAAAATGAATTATATTCATTTAAAAATCATATTAAAGATTTACAGAAACAAGACAGTAGAAGGGAGTCATGACATAAAACAGTTTTAGCACAAGACTAAATATTTTCCAAGCTTTAGATTTAATCAAGGATGCTGATTGCATGACGGTTAAAATTATTGCAAATAGTTATGCAAAGATCTTTTATAATTTTTTTTGTCTAATGCCCATCAACTGTTAAAGAAAGTTTTTTTGGAACAGCACATGTTGTTGTTAAACATTAGACCAAGTTTTTTCACCCATATACCAGCTGCTCCTAGTATTGATTCATTTTAATTATAGTTAGCCTGAGTGGCAACTACCATGCCCAGTTTGCAACAGTCAGCATAACTAGACATCCACCCACCATCAAATTTTTGAACTACAGAGGACACATGGTTAAATGAAACAGAGCCAAGCACAGATCCTTGCACTAAACTTGAGGAAATATAAACCTAACCAAATGACCAAAACAAAGTACACCCTTTGCTGTTGGTCGATAAGCCAAATATCTGCATCCAAGACACAGTACAGAAATTAATTCTAACAGGCTGATTTTCTTTTAATGTTAGAATGAAGTAGAGTGTTAAATCCCTTAGCTAGATACCAAATCATCACTACAAAGAAGATTCAAAAGATTCAAAGAAACTTTATTGTCATTTAGGACCGCACAAATGCAGCCTAAACTAAATTACAAATGTCAGCTCACAAGAGAAATGCAGTGCAAATAATGTAGATACAGTTGTATCAAAGCATAACATAAGAAAGAAAATAACAACACATATGACATGCAAGAGGGAGTTCACATTACAAAAACACACTCAATACCCATTATCCAATGATAAATAATAAATAAATACCCACCACCAAACCCCAACACTGTTAAAATACAGAATAAATAGAGACTAGTGAATAGCAGCTGTTAGTTATGATATTATTTATTTATTTTATTTATTTTTACATTTGTTAACCGGGGGTGTCTGACTGAGCCGAAAAGGCCCTTTTTCAGCAGAGGCCCGGGGAGAAAAGCTCCTCAAAGAAAAATTACAGACACATTTAGTTATTTAGACATAATCAGTATACACACAAATTACAAGAGACGTGTTTTTACAGTTGTATGCGGCACAAACAGTTACAGTGGAGAGAACAATCAAAAAAAATATTAATTTTAAAAATAAAGGTAAGTAATAGATTTGTGGTGTATGGCTGAACTTTGGAATGTAGGTAGAATACATACATAGTACACAGGTACAGTACATACATTGTAGATTAGCAAGTGTTTGTGAGTAAGACTGAAAAACTATTATCAATTGCTCTAGATTTAGTATGTATATGTTATCCGCTTTCACTAGCCTGGGGAGCAATCATGGCACTGCCAACTTTGCCTGAGATGTTGTCTGATGAGGTCTTTAAAGGAGGCTTTGGATGATGTGTTTTGAATGCTAGTAGGGACAGAGTTCCATTTTTTAGCCACCAAACTACTATATAGTGCACCTCCAAAGCTATTGTAGCTGTTGGTGACTTCTAGTAGTAGTTTGCTTGATGATGTAAGAGCCCTTTTGGCTGAGTGATGTTGTACTAGATTTTTGAGGGCAGGACACTTATTGGGGAGGTAATAGATAGAATGACAGAGGCAGAGCTGATTGTAGGTTAGGAGGTTGAGCAGTTCAAGCCAGTGGAGCTGTCTCAAAGCAGTACAGTGATGAGTTCTATATGAGCAATTTGCAGCAAAGTGGGCAATTCTGTTATAGCAAGCTTCCGTGTTAACCTTAGACATGACTCAGTATAGCCGTTATATTGCATAATAGAAATGCTGGCAGTAATTGCTCAGAGTAGCAGGATTAAATAAAAAAAGAGGCTTCAATTTATCAGGTGTTACGGTTGGTTTCTGTATCAATAAGTCTCACAGTTGTAGGATACAAGCTGTTCCTGAATCTGGTAGCCCTAGACCAGAAGCTGTGGTACCTCCTTCCAGACGCAAGTTGTGAGAACCAGTTGTGGGCCAGATGGGTCTAAAATCAGCAAGTATTTTATATGTTTTCTTTCTTGTTCTTGTAAAGAGAAGCTCCTGAATAGAAGAGAAGTTTGCGCCCAAGATTTTCTCAGCCACCCTCACCACCCTCTGTAGTTTCTTCTTCTCAGCAGCTGTTGTTGAACCATGCTATGAAGTTGCTAGTGAGGATGCTCTCGATATCTCTCTTGTAAAAAGTGGTAAGAGCAGACAGTGGGAGCCTGGCCTTTTTGAACTTTCTCAGGAGGTAAAGCCTCTGTTGAGCCTTCTTGACTATATGGTTGGTGTTAGCAGTCCAGGAGAGGTCATTAGAGAGTTTGGTCAGACAGTTGTGGAGAAGGAGGGGGATGCGGGGTTAAGCTTAGGGGGCAGAAAGAAGATTTTAGTTGAAGGGAGCCGGGGGGGTCTAGACCTAGGGAGCAATTGGGGAGTTACATTTATATTTAGGGAGGGGGTTATCGTTTTAAGTTCAAAGAGAAATAAGAGGGTTTATGGTTAAGAAGAGGGGTAGAGTTTTTGTGTAAGAGCACTAGGACTCAGGTTGGGAGCTGGTGGGAGTTTTAGGCTTAGACACTATGTTATGGTAGAGGTATACATTTATATAGGGCCAGGTATGGAATGGGCTATTTACAAGCAGGAGCTCAAACTAGTGGAAGTTTGAGGACTTACTTTTTCTGATCAAGTGGCAGTGAGCTGGTGTGTCACACACTACTAGCATTTGAGAACCTGTAGAAGATCCATAGCATCTATTACTTCTAAATTCCTCAACTATGCAAAGTTCAAAACATATCCCAAGGAAACACATTAGGCTAATAGTTCATAAATTGGTATCACTGTAGCAAACTTCAAAATGTCCAGTGTGCCAATGCTGCCCTTAAAAAATTGGCAAATAATGTTGTTAAAAGGTAAGCTAGAACTTCCTCATGCTAAAATAATAGCTGTTCAGGAACCAAATCCATACCCACATTTCATGTGTTCTTTGTTGTTCTTTGTCCTTTTTAAAGATTTTTTGTTAATATATCTGGTAATTACTGGGTAGGTGTCCACTGTTTTTTTTTTAGCTTTGAGTGTAGGCTTGGACCTCATCATAAAAGAAAAAAAGTCATTATCATTAGACATACTGACCATCTCCTAAGGGAGACTGCCCCCTTCCCCCAACATAAGCTCATAGGATCATAGGATGTTACTAGGCTAATAGCCTCAAAGTCCTTAAAGCCTAGCCAAGTTCAACCTATGTTCCCAAGGGTGTCTGGTTCAAGCATACTCTAAAATCAGCACCTATTGCCCCGTCTAAAAGGGGCACAGGTGGAACCCCCCAGGGTGAATTTCCAGTTACCCATCCAGTTGTCCAAATTACACTTAAATAGGGACAGTGAGGGGCTTTATTTAACTTGAATAGGAAGCTTGTTCCAAAGGTAGTGAAATTTCTGTGAGACAAATCTGTCTCTGCAGTGAGTTCTGCTGATGTCACATACGAGGTTAACGTCCTTTGAGCGAGTGACCTGTTTGCCATTTGACTTGCGAATGTGCAACATTTCCATTAAAGCTAGGTCAGAGATTGCTCTATATGCAAGGCACAGGTTGCCTCTGAGCAGTCTGTATGACACATTGTAAAGTGACAATGATTTCTGTCTGTCCGCATAAGACAGATCTTGAACACCCTGAATTTGCTTTGTAAGGAAACTTTGTAGTCTCTCCAATTGCTGCAGGTGTTTGGAAAGGAACATACCAAAGGGAGTGTTGTACTGTATTACTGGCTTGATGAGGGAAGAGTACAGATGAGTTATAACCTCTTTTTTTCTGGAGGCAATGCCCTTACTTATGAGATGAGCAATATAAAATAAAACCATGCACACACTTGAAATACTCAGGATTTTCTTTAGCACATTGAATGTTTACTACTGGTTTAGAATAAAATGCACACGTTCACTTGGCTATTATCCGTCTGTGCTTAGCCTATTCCAACATATAATTGATTAAAGTTAGTATTTACATAGGCAGCACTTTCTGGCCTTACCATCAAAAATATGTTGCTCTATGGCTTTGATAAGTAGTATATTTGGAATGCTGAAAGCTACAGCTCTATCTAGATGGGTTTGACAGAATTTCCAGGGCTGACTACAAAAAGTAAAATGGCAGAAGACATATTTGAACCTTTCAGAACATTTCATAATGTAGTCAGATGTCATACAGAGATCTTTACTAGGGTCTTCACTTTTCCCATTATTTATCAGCAACATGCAACCTGTTAATCTGACTGAGTTGTTTAACTACAGTAGAAAGCATGACGGCTTCAGAATGCATGGAAACATTAAAAAATTGGGTGGTAAAGAGATAAATAATGTGGGTGTTTTTGAGGTTCACACAGTGTATAATGAAAGGGGGTGTGGGATAGACCATGAATGTAGGAAAGAGAAACTAGTAGGAGCAAATAGATGAATGAACGGGAGACAATGGAGGTGCATTTTAGATATTAGAAGCACAATAATGATGGACCTTGAGTGACAGAGATGGGAAAAATGCAAAGGAGTGAATGGAAAATAATGGTTAATATGAAGGGAGAAAGGAAGAAAGGTAAGGAGGATTTTAGTTGTGGAGGGAAACCTATTGGATAGTAAGATGAAACTATCTCCTTATGAAGAGGGGGGGGGGAGATTGTACTAATTACATTTCTGTTGTCATCGTAAAAATGGCTGGATTAATAACATCACTCACTAATATTATAAGGGGAAGATGGAAGAATGAGGCTATTACATTACAGCAAGCAATGATAAACAGCCTGCTTTAATATTATTTGTTTTAGTCACAGGCAGCTTTCATCTGTTATTTTTGGATTAACTAAGTAGAGATTAATGTAAAGATGCTGAGTGGAAGGTACTGAATAGAATGAAGAAAAGTCCTGGGGGTGTGAGCCGTGTGTATTTGAAGCACATTGGCTTATTTAGGAGAGGAGTAAATCCTGGTTGCATCAAGGTGGAGGCTATGGTGGTTTAATTATGTTTTTACTTTAAATTTAGCTTATGGTTGATTCTCTAGTGGAGATGAATGTTGGGCAGATGCACTACAATAAAACCAGCAACAATAAAATCTATGATAAAACCTTACATCGGAAGTCATCAGCTATACTTGTCAAAAGCAATCATTTTCATCTGTTATTATGGTACTAAATTGGTGATCCTGTTTGTACACTAAAGTGTGGTCTGCTGTAAGGTATTACAATACTGTGTTTGTCCCTGCGGTTTTATCAAACAAAGTTGCGGGTTGCAAACAGTCCACATTAAACAATATGTCTGATGTAAGCTAAATTAAAATAAGAAGTAACGTCCACGCTCTTTTCATCAGGTGAAAATGCCTAGAGTTTGCAATGTATAATGGCTGATGAATGTTACTTTGAAAAAGTTCAGCCAAATGAAAATAAGTTAAAGACTTTACACCTGCCCTTTGTACATGAAATTAATATCTACTGCAGTGTACCACAATTGTTTTCACTCTGGTTATTTCATGCTAAGTTGCTTACTTGCAAGAAACCCACACTAAAAGACGAGTTCATTGTAAACTGAGTTAAAATGGTGGTCAGTGAGAGGTGCACAAATAAGGTAAGGGAACAGCAGAGACTGATATCAGAATATAGGTAAAGAGCAAGGCTTATGGCAGTGCTAAGTTGCTAAGTTAATTATCAGCTCTGGTGTAGTATTTAGTTGAGTCTAGAATAGAAGCTTCTGTTTAAAAAAGAAAAATTAGTAGACCATATAAAATATTGCATAGTAACTATAAGAATCAAACAGAGGAGGTTAGAAAAGACTTGGGGGGGGGGGGCTTGGAAGGTAATTTACAAAGGGATAATGAAAATACATCGGTGTGACTCACAGGAATGTGAAAAAGTCAAGAAAGTTTAAGATTTTTGCATGGAAGTGTTTGCATAGGTATTTATATACCCCAAGCAGACTTCAGAATATTTTTCCTCAAGTATCTAACAAATACTAGAAGCGTGATGAAATAGAGAGAGGTAACTGGGAGTGTTACACATTGGCAGATTTTAAACATTCCATACAAGGTATCATCAAAAATGTCAGGGAGCCAATGTCTTTAGCTAAGGAAATTAGTCTTTTGACTTGGGACACAAAATCTGTATTGCCTATATATAGTAAATCCTTACTAAATATAATGTTATTGGCTGCCAAAAAATATATTACTAAAAATGGAAATCAAAACTTAAACTAATTGTAATTGACATACTGAATATTGTAAAGGAGACAAAAGGATTAGAGGTGGGAGCTTTAAAAAGCGGAAAGAACAAATTCATGGGCAACTTCAACTGTCCTACTATACCTGCTATAAACTGGGATACGTACACAACACCAAATGTACAGGCCCACAAGGCCAGAGATTCCTGGACTTTGTAAACACAAACATCTTGAGCCACATTGTTCATATGCCCACCTGGGGTGCAATCAACCTGGTACTCATAAACACAGGAGAATGTTACACATACCTCCCAGTGTAGTGTCCTCACTAGTAAGGTCAGACCTCAAAGCTGTCTCCTTCATGATAAAAATGAATTATGTGACCCTGGCTAACCTTGTAACATTTAAGAACTATTCAGAAATGTAGGGGGAGCCAATGTTTGTAACTAAGGAAATGAGTCTTTTGAGCTGGGACACTATTAAGTGACAACCTGTCAAAATGTCAAGCCCCACCCTCAAAAAAAAAAAAAAAAAAACTGAGAACACAGCTGCCTGCGTGGAATTGTTCACAGAAAGCTTGTACAATCATGCCAATAAATGTACAGAGACAGCTGTGCCTACCAGAGAAAAGCCCAGAAGTAACTCAGAAAACCACCTTGGTAGAATGCAAAACGTAAACAGGTTGTACAACAAAAGAAAAAAGTCATAGCCAAGATTGTGAAAAGTTACGTCCAGCATGATAAAAACACTCTCATCAATCTAAACAAACAACTAACTGCAAACATTAAGTCTACTAAAGCCAAATTTGAAGTAAAGATAACCTCCCAGGCAAAGGATAGCCACATGACTTTCTTTAACTATGTCCCAAACCTCAAAGGCAGAGCACAGCAGTTTGCAAAATTGATTATAAATTGAGAAACTTACATAGAACAAAAATATGTTGCAAATCTGCTGGCTGACAAATTCTGCTGCAGTTTCATCTCCCTCTCTCCCTGGCCATCCCCCAGGAATTACCATCAAACAACCCCCACAACTCTTACTAGGAAGAAGGTCCAACATGCTCTCTCTCTCTACATCTAAGGTCAAAAACACTGAATCACTGGGCCATGATAATAGCCCAAAATGCCTCCTGAATAGCCTGAAACATAACCTGTCTTGACCACTGGAGTTCTTGTTTAACCACAACCTTCAGACAAGACTTCTGCCATGTGAATGAGAACCCCAGTGATCATCTCTCTGCACAAGGGTGGGCTATTGATGGACCCCAGGAACTACAGATCCATAAGTCTGACTAGTCTCATTTGTAAAGCTGAGAAAAGAAGTACCTATGCCCAGGGAAATGATCAATGAGGTTATTGAAAACCTTCAAACACTGGACCCAGCTCATTTCGGTTTCATCACGGTCACATTATGCTTACTCACCATGGTGGTCTTCTTTGAGTAGGTAACCAAGGTGATGGGTGAGGGCAAAATAGTGCATATTGCCTACCTTAACCTGGCTAAGATGTTTGATACAATACCCCACTCATGGATATAGGCATAAACCCCTATATTATGTAGTGGACAGCTTGCTGGCTCTCAGATAGGACCCAGAAAGTTAGGATAGAGGAAACCAACTCCACAAAGAAGCTGTTCACTAGCTGAGTCCCTCATAGCTCTGTGCTGGGCCCTTTCCTTTTTGGCATCTACCTTTCAAAAGTCAAGTTCAATGTCCAGGGCCTCTGCTGAACAGGTATGAAGATGATTGCGAAATTAGAGCATTTATAGAATCTCCCAAGACACTAACATCCTACAGAAAGGACTAACACAGACAAATGACTGGTGCCAAAGACAAATCTTAAAACTCAGTGTCAAGAAATGCATAATAGTACCTGTTGGAAAGTCAGCCATCCTAGGAAACTGCTTTATTGATAGCACACTGCTAAGATTAGAACCAGTAGTCAGGGATTTGGATATGTATGTAGATTGTAACCTGGTTTTTGACAAAAATGTGTCCAAGGTAGTAAGGAAATCATTCTATTTTGCTCAACTTATAAGGAAGGGTCTAATGTCTAGGTCCAAGGAAGCTATCATTTCACTATACTCTACCCTCACCCGGCCCATCATTGAGTACAATGCCCCCTTTAATATATACCTGACCAGGTATTTGCAACAACTGGAATGTCCACCGAGATTCCTCTCAAAAAGAAAATAGGGTGTAAAGAACATGTCCTGCACAAATCATCTCAAAGCCTTTTCTCTGTACTCTATTTCCTACAGACTGTTGAGAGGCGATCTACGCCAGGCTTGCAAGGCATCCTTGGATCCCACTCTGATGGACCATTAGCATATCCACAAAATGAATAGCATCAAAGTTACCTGATCTAAAGTTTTAAACTCTTCTTGTGACATAAATAGGGCATGCTGTAGAAACAGGTATATGTCTCAGAGAATTCCTCTTCCCTGGACCAGTCTTCCATCCATGTAAAGTGGAGCACTTCCCTAAACCTATTTAAGAGAATCCTGGAACAGAGAATGGGAAACCTGGAAATATATCTCAGATCTAGCACCCATGTCTTTAATGGACGGAGGCAGCCCGAGAATCTTGCCCTAGCATATACCCCTTAAAAATAACCTCTACAGCACTAAAATGTGTGGAATTCAGTTGGGATGCTTGTCAAGGGTTACAAAGGCCACTGTGGTTGCTAGCCTAGTATACACCTATTAACACAGAAGTAAACAGAATTTGTGAAATTTGAATAATTTGAACAATACACGCAGAATAATGTTCGGGAGGAGTGATGTTTAAGGAAAGGCAGGAGTTGAATAATTTATATAATGGAGAAAATAATACTTGTTCAAAAGATAGAAAACATATATATAAAATACAATACATGAATATGAAAATGTAAATGTGGTTTGTTTTCTTTTGCATTAATATATGTGTGCTTATATCTTAACTGGTTATTTAAAAAAGGCATTTAGAAGCAGGGAACAGCACTGTCCCAATCTCATCAGTTGAAGGTAATTAGAGACTACGATGTGTAACAGCAATGTTTGAACACAGTGATAAACAGTTTAATGCATTTACAACATTTACACAAACCAGCTCAGGCATGACAATGTGGAGAAAGAACTGATAAGTGGGATTTCTGTGCCTCCATGACATATGCAGTATTTTGTAGTACTTTTCGTTTGTCTCATAGTGGAGGGGGGAGATCAGTCAGCTTATATCATCTTTACTTCTGTGGCTTATGCAGATTTTTATTGCAGTTTTTCTTTGGAGGGCACAGTCATGATTGGGATAATTCATTGTGGGACTACACCATTTTTTCTGTACTTGCATATGTAGTGCTTTGTTGAACTTTTGCTTTGGGCAGCAGGTAGCCATTCTTAGGTTAACTCATCAGAGCAACTTGCCTATTCCATTATGTGCTCTGTATGTTTATACAGGGTTTTGTGGTACTTTCTGTTTGAGGACAGGGACAGCTATGTTTGGAACAATTCACTCCAGCATAAAACATGACTCTGCACATTTTAGTTGAAATTTTGCTTAGGATGCTCAGGACAATTCACTAGAGTTGATTTTTAGAAAAAAACACTGATTCTTAAAGGGTTACATTTTCTGGGCATGCACTAAATGCTTAGTGCCATCACCTTCAGCAAGCCAGGTGATGTGACAAATAAGATTGTTTCAATAAACAGCTTTCACAGCTTTACAGGTATAGTGATATTCACTGCAGTCAAGCACTAAGTGCTAATACTGGTACCTTAGGGACTCAGCAAACAGCAGGGTCACTGGTTCTAAACTGACCTAGGTTGGCAGTGTTACAAAATTATCTGAAACATCTTAAGTCCTTTGCAAGAGTTATTCGGGCATTAAACCATCTTCAGTATATTGAGAGGGTGCTCTTAGAAACACTACAACAACCACAATCTACTTACAGGCATGTGGGTAACATAAGGGATTCTGGTTCTTATCTTATCAGAACTTCTCACAGGATTCCATTAAGACTAACTTATTTACGTATGCTGTTTTGCCCTTCCATTTCCTGCCTTTCAGACCAGTCCGCCTAGTTGTTTTTAGATGTATTTCAATGTATTGTCATCCCCTTATATGTGTACAGGGCTGTTCGTGATTAAAAGTCTGATTATCATATTATATATGAATCACAATATTTACGTTGCATGGTGACTTTCATAGATTGTTCATTCTGGAAATCATCAAGCATGAAAATAGCAGTCATTAATAAGAAGTAACTAAATCACTGTGCAATGCACAATGCAAACATTCAAACATAAAGGAGAGAAGAAGAAGTGCACTTAAGGGGCAGCACTTAATGTTGACATTTATGGGTTAAAGATTAGATTTGTAGTCAAAACTTGACGAATAGAAGATCACTAAGTGATGAGATTAGTCCAAGACATACAACCATCATCATCATCATTATCATCAAACCCCTTTTTCCCATTTCCTACAAGGGGTCATGCTGTTGTATCAACTGTCACCACCTATCTCAGTTCAATGTCATTCTCCTACCTTCCTCATCAATCATGCCTGAGTGTCAGAGGTTTTCTCACACAATCAGTCCATGTCTTGGATGGGCATCCGCATTTCCTTTTGTCTTCTTCCTGTCTCTGCCAAATCTTCTTCACCAGATCATATCCTGCTTTCCTGCACATGTGCCCAAACTGCTGCAATTGTTCTCTTTAGCTTTTCTTGCAATTGGAGTTACTTTGGCTTTTGAGCTAATGTCAGCATTCTTTTGTCTGTCCTGCAGTGTGCATCCTACCACCCATGTCAGGAACTTCATTTTCATCATCTCTGACTTCTTCACTTGCTCAGTCTTCATTGCCCAGGTTTCTGTAACATACAGTAGTACTTGTCATACCAATTTTTTGTACAGTAGAAATAATTATAAAACTTTACCAGACTTAGAAGTACTATACATCTGTCTCTGCATACTGCTATGAGTACCCACAGGAGCCATTTCTCACCTAATTCACCCAACATCTTTGTCATATCTGCCACAACCTCATTAGAGCCCGCTACATTCTCTGACTTCATCATCCTCAATGCTATTGCTTCTACTAGTAATAACTTTTATCTTACTTTTCAGATTATTTGCCATTCTTCTGTCATACAATACCCCCGACATGAGTCAGTTGGCTGCAGCCCCTCTGATTCTAGCTTTGACCGCTTCATTCAGGCTTCCCTTCTCCTTAACTATCCCTCCCCACCCAGATAACTTAGTTGTTAAACTGTTCCACTATTTTCTTTTTATTTCTTGTGATTTCCCCATTTTCTGTCATGACAACTATTTTATCTGTACTCACTTTCATCCCATTTCCCTTCAAGTTTTCTTCAATTACCTTGTAATTTCATGAAGTTCCAGTTCAGAGTCTGCCTGTAATGCCACATCATCTGCATACAGCAGCTTTGTTGATCTGTTCCCTGCAACCTGTTTGTTAAAGCTGTCCATCACCAATATGAATATCTTGGGCACAGAGCTGAACACTAATGAACCCCCACTTCCACTGGGAATCCCTCTGTGAGTGTAAATACTCTCCATACTGGTGTCACTGGGTCCTTGTACATAGCCTGCAGTGATTCTACCAATGTTTTTGGGACTTTGAATCATCACAGGACTGGCCAAATCATCTTTCTTCAGATCTTGTCATACATATACTTTCTCCATGTCCAGGAATACGCCATTAGACTCTTTCTTCATCTCTAGCTTCTTCTCCACAAACTGTCTTACTGCAAACATCAGGTTGGTCATGCCGTATCGCAAGCTGAATCTAAACTGCTCATATTCCATCTTACTTTCTACTACTCAGCATATGTTTTTGTCAGTCACCTTCTTCAGAACTTTCATGCCTTGATAGGAGTTTGATACCTCTGTACTTCCCATGACCCCCTTTTTTCTTTTACATTGGCAGTAGAATGCTTATTCTCCTGTCAACTACTATACACTTTTCTCTCCATACTCCCCAGGAGCCATTTCTCGCCTGATTCACCCAACCTCTTGATCATATCTGCCATGACCTTATCAGTGCCTACTGCTTTCCCTGATTTCACTGTATTCAGTGTTATTACTTCTGCTATGGTGGGCTCTTCTTTTTTCACAGTAAGCTCTGTCTGGGCAGTGCAGCTTTTATGAGGTTTTCTTCATTTAGAAGCTGCTGGAAGTGCCTTTGATGTCCAGTGGACTGGTGAACTGGCTGTTGCTGGTATCCCTTACAAATGGAGTTTGATGACTGCCTTCTTTATCTTTCTGCCTTTGGATTGCAATCTGATAGATTTCCTTTGTGTCACTTGCTATGACACTTAGCAGAAGCTGAAAGAATGTCTTTGATGCCTTGTTCCTTGCTATTGCAACTGCTGTGTTACACGCTTTGTTAGCTAACTAGTACTTCTTCTTAGTGTGTTCTGTCTTTTCTATCTCCCATTCTTTCCAGCACTTTCTTTCTTTTGAAAACTTCTTGGACTTCTGCACTCCATCACCAGCTTTCATTATGTACCTTGCTTTCATACCTGGCCATCTCTTGTATGGTCCTTACACATGTTGTTTCGAGGCATTGCCATTCTTCTTCAGCTCTACCTATTTCCACTTCTTCTTGAGGTACTAGAATCAAGTCTATATTAAAAGAATGAAGAGGTGTTTCAGCGAACACCCCTTGGTCGACACATAATGAGCAAACTCACTAAAGCAGGAATGCTCAAAACAGCGGTTTCTTTCCCCGAGAAAGAAACCGCTAGCACAAACACACACATGCACACACACACACACACACACACACACACACACACACACATGCACACACACACACACACACACACACACACACAAACACACACACTTTAAACACCCCCTAACTAAATATACCAACTCCAAGATCGCACTGCAGTGAGGAAAGGGGTGAACACATGGGGATGGCCAAGTGATTTCTTTCCCAGGGAAAGAAATCGCTGTTTTGAGTGTTCGCGTTTTAGTGCATTCACTCATTACGTGTCGACCAAGAGGTGTTCACTGAAACACTTCTTCGCTTTTTTAATATAGACCCCTAGAATCATGAGCAATTCATTGAACTATTGTGCTTTCTCTACAACCATCTTCCAGGTCTTAAGCCTGGTCTCTGTTGACATTATAGCGTTCTCTATCCACTGCTTGCTGCTTACTGGGGCCTTGAGTGGCTCATGATGTGGAATGACTGTTTAACTAGGGATGACTTTGCAATCACTGTTTCTACCCCAAAGGCCTTTCTTTACTAGGAGGAAGTCTACCTGAGTTGCATGTTGGCCACTCTTGTATGTGATCTTGTGATCTTGTGACTGTCATGCTGAACCATGTGTTTGTGTTGGCCACTATCAAGCCACTTGCCAGACAGAAGTTAAGAATGGCCTCTCCTTCTTTATTCCCGTTGCCCACCCATGTGAAACAAGGCAGTCCTCATACCTGTTCTGTGTGTCCTGATATTTCCCCGGCTTGGAATTCAGATGCATAATGCTAATGGAATAATAACAAGACAATACACAGGCAAAGTATACCCTGTAATATATGCTGTGATGTATACTAAGTAAATTATAACTAGGTTTGTTTACCAGTGTGTAAATGATACAGTTTAAATATGTGTGAAAAGAAGAATCATGTCATCCACAACTGCATGTGATTGCACATTTTTAGGCTCATATCATTATAAACTGTTATTTTCCTTTTAATTTTATGCTGTACAGTTTTCATGTGTATAGTCTTGACCATCTATTCCACATGTTATCCTAATGACCAAATTGCTTCATTAAAAAAAATATTTCTTGATTTTCACAGTTTCCTCCATACTCTTAGTACAGTATCTACATTGCATTATGTGGGCTCATTCCTTTTACTTATGTACCACCAAATGGCTGTCATCCATAGATGGATAAAGGTTTCATTTTCTCTCCCCCCCCCACCCCATTCTGTACATGCATGCTGGAAGTGAAGTTATTTGAATCTCTAGTTCCACTGGTTCCTCCATTTATTTAATGCTGTCTTCCAATATATTACCTCCATGCACTCCTAGCAAGTTATTTTTTGTAGTGAAGCTAATCTTCTAGTCGCTGCCAGCATATGCCTCTGTAGTAGGACTTCCACTCTCAGCTGGAAATAAGACAGCTGCTCTTCCAGTGCTCAGTTCTATCCCTGCATTCATGAGGTGACTACATGAACCCTGCATGCCTGCATCATAAGCAACCTACAATCTCTGTGTGACTGCAGACAGTTAATATGAGCACAGTACATTTGCTTTTATCTGTGTTTACCACTGGGAAGCCAAGTGAGACAGCAGTAGTAGCAACAAGCATTATGTTGGAGTGTAATATCGGGGGATAGAACCTATAACTAATGAGATAGTGCTTCCACTGTACAGGGTCAATGCTCAGACCACTCCTTGCATGCAGTTCTGGAGCCATATAAAGAAATGGATATCAGGCTGGTGGAAGGGAAGCACTCTCAGAAAGATAATTTGAATGGAGAGGAAATAATATGATCAGACGCTACAGGAGCTGGGGGCTGGAGGGATAAGGAATTGCTACACATGCTCATTCCAGGGAGAAATTAAGTAGTCATTCTAAACTGGAATGGAAAGATAGAGAAGGGAGGAAGGTGAGGGGGCAGAAGCAAACATTTTAGGGCTTATTGCTGTATGGGTCTCTAAAATCTCTTTATTCACAGAGAGTGTTGTTGACCCATAATACTGATTACCAGAATAGGTGTCGCAGAATAAATCCAAAGAGGCATTCAAGAGGACACGGGTTAGGTGGAGAACGGTAAGGAAAGTTAGAATGTTAAATCAACTTAAAAGATTGGGTAGGTACACGCATTTTTTTTCTGCTATCAAGCAGGTTGGCACAAAGATACCATGGATAGTGTTGTCTCCTCACAGCAAGAGGTTCCCTAGTTCAATTCACAGCTTGGGTGCCTTCTGAGTGGAGTCTGCATGTTCTCCCTGTGTTCACATGGGTTTCTTCTAGGTGCTCCAGTCTCCTCACACATTCCAAAGACATTCAGTAGGTGTACTGGATACTCAAAATTGGCCATAGGTGTGATTATGTATGTGATTGTGTGGTGTGGAAGAACTATCATGGCAAGGTGAGCCACCTGGTGGTGTGGCTGCTAGTTCTAGGTGATTATCACTGGTGAAGGGACACCCTGACCTCATGTGCAAAAATGGGAAAAAGAGGTTGTGGATGAATGGAATCAAGCAAATGTATTTCAAAGGAAACAAAGCAATAAAAGAAAACTGTAGATAGCTGTGGATTGATGAAGAGGGTCAGGGTAAAAGTCTAGAAGAAACTTTTGGTGTAACATTTCTTCAGTGAATGTGAGACAAAACTGGTTACATAGATTGGGTGAGAGTGTGTTGCCTCCAGATGTTACTAAACTGTACTCTAAGTATTTCAGGTAAAGAAAGTGCTCAAATAAATATATAATTGCCTACATATGTGTTGTAAATAATTATCTGCTTTAGTAGGGAATAAACTGACTAACTGAAACTGCACCTATTCTACATGTATGTACATTTTATATGACACTTTGTATGTTAATTGCTTACTTGCTCTTTATAATTCTAAACTTCACATCTTATGAAACGCAGCTGAAGTTCAATAAAGGCTGCTTCTAAAATAAGTATTATTCACCGTGGAATCAAGTGGTTATCAATTAAATTATGTCAAAAATCTCAAAGGAAACAAGCACAATATGTCATTGGCAAGAAAGTGACCATTAAATCCATTTTCTGAATGTAACATGCCATTTGTTATAATGTGGAGACTAAAATGTCATGATGGCAAAAGGATCTCTGTGGTGCGCTAAAAGGAAAAGAAAAAATATGTGATTTTACCATTAAACGAGGCCTTGTTTCAGCATCCAGAGAAAGGCAAAGCAACTCTCTCAAGTGTGTGTGGCACTCCCCACACACAAAAGGCATTCAAAACATGATGACAATCAATACTGTTCAAATGAAGATGACAAATGAGCTACCTAAGGTGGCCTAAGACAGCCTGACATTTTAATGCTAGCTTTATATTGCACAGTGAAAATTAAACAGCACAGGCTAAATGGAATGAAACTATTGTACAACAGCCTAATGGAAAGACAGCATTCAGAACACTTACAAAATAACAAGGAGGCCATGAATACTAGGCAATCATAATGTTAAAAGGTGCCAATGAGAAAAGCAGTTTTGCACATAGCAACGTAGGAACATGAAACCTAATTGCTTCATTGACAGACATTGGCTGACACTTCCTTCAATACAGGCTGTATTTAGATATTACCATGAAAAAGGCTTTTATTTAGGTCGCATTTCAGAAATGGTCAGGCCAGCATAGTTCTCAACTTCTTTACTTGAGAATTAGGAAGAAATCAAAATATAAAGGGAGACAAAGTCTGAAAACCATGGACAATTTTTAGATACTCTCTAATCCACTTGAAAAGTAAATAAAACTACAGGTTTTGTATCAACATGCATTTTCTGGACAATAAGAATTATGAAAAGCAAACGCCCAGCTGTTTTGACTGACTGAATGTAATCCTCATTTTTTTTTTTACCAGAAAATAAGAAAAAAAATTATGAAGGACTGCCTTGTATGAGGCAAAATCAGGGATGTTTTCCAAAATCAGAGATAGCTTTTAGGTATGGTGGCCAGTTTACCAGGAGAGTGTCAGACCTTGTTCAGGTGAGACCCAAGAAAGTCTAATCACACTGTGGACTTAAAATGCAAACTTAGCATTATTTTTTTTCATAATGGGTCATACGTTCATAGGTTCATAGGTAGGTACTAGGCTATCGGCCCAAGGGCCTACGTAAGCCTAGCCAGCAAGGTTCCATAGCTTATGCCACCCAAGAAAGTTATTTTCCTGTGCCACTGTCCAGCAGAGACACAGAAGTGATCCCCGGGGTGTATTTCCTATTTCCCATCCACTCATCAAATTTTTCTTGAAGAGTGTTAATGAAGAACTTTGCTTGACATAGATGGATAGCTTGTTCCAGAATATAGGAAGTCTCTGGGACAGGAATCTATCCCTCCAGCGTGTCCTGTTTATTGTGGTGTCAAGGTTTACATCCCTAGAGCATGTAGCTCGGAGGGATTGGGATTTCTTTAAGTGTAGCATGTCCAACAGCTCTGGGTTTGACATAGCTTTATATGTTAGGCAGAAATCACCTCTGAGTAGGCGATATGCTATGGAGTAAAGCTGGAGGTTTTTGAGGCGGTCAGTGTATGGTATTTGTTTGAGGCCAGTAATCCTCTTTGTGAGGTACTTCTGTTGCCTTTCCAGCTGCTGCAGATGTCTTGTGAGGTACATTCCAAAAGGGGCATTGTACTCTATAATGGGTCTAATGAGTGACGAGTAGAGGGGAACAATGACTTATTTTTTCCTGGATGAGAACCCTTTTATGATGAGGTGTGCCATGTAGAAGGACTTCCTGATTACTGTAGCAATGTGACTATCAAAGGAGAGACTACTGTCCACCTGGGTCCCAAGGTCTCTTATAACACATTCAGTGTTAAGTAGATTGCTGCCTATGTGGTAGTTCATGGGTACAGAGTTTTTACCAAAGGGGATGACACTGCACTTTTTGGCATTGAGCTTGAGGCCATGGCTCTGACACCAGGCATCTGTCTCAGTGAGGCCCTTCTGTAGGATGTCCACATTATTTGGGGACTTGACTATGGCTCCTAGTCTGTAGTCATCTGCGAACTTCATTAGCCAGAGGCCTTCTGTGTTAGCCTGTACTTCAGAGAAGTAGATACCAAACAGGAGAGGTCCCAGGACGGAACCCTGTGGTACTCCACTTGTCACTGCTTTGAGGTCAGATTTGGAGTCTGCAACTTTTACAGTGTGGGTTCTGTCAGTGAGCCAGTTGGCAACCCGTCTTGTGACGTAGGGATTTATACCTAGTTTAGTGAGTTTAGCTATAATTCCAGAATGGGGGATGGTGTCGAAAGCCTTGGTGAGGTCAAGACAGGCTGTGTGAACCACCTTACCCTCATCCACGTCTTTGGTGACTGTCTCAAAGAAGTTGATCAGGTTCAGGAGGCGTGATCTGCCTTTCACAAACCCGAACTAGGTGGGATCCAGAGTTTGGAGGCTACCAATGTCTTTGTTTATGAGTTCCATGATGATACGTTCCATGGCCTTGCAGACCAGGCTTGTCAGGCTAATAGGTCGATAGTTACTGGGATCAGTGGTGGCTCCCCCTTTGTGGAGTGGGATAACTGTTACTGTGTGCCATTCAGTGGGCACAAAGCCTGATGTGAGGCTATTATTGAATATGGTGCTCAAGTGGGGAGCCAGTTTGTTCTGAAGTTCATGCAAAATGCAGCCTGGGATGTTGTCCGGTCCCATGGATGCTGTGTTTTTGGCTTTAGAGAGTGCAGCTTTTACCTGCATAGTTGTGATTACAGGGACTCTGCATTCTTCCTCTATAGATATGGGCCCTTTAGGGCCAGGATGTTGGCAATATCAGTTGGTTCTGTAATTTTCGTGCCTTTGTGCTGTAACTCAGAGCAGATCTGGGTGTTGCCATCTAGATTCTTGACATAGCTATAGAATGCTTTGTGGTTGTCCTTGGATTTAGTGGCGATTTTGTTTTCGTAGCTAGCTTTGGAGGATCTTATAAGGGATCTCAGCTTCTTACTGAGGCTGACCAGGGAGCTCCTCCACTCATGGGATTTTACTCAAGTCAAGTGTACAATAATGTTGAATAAGTGAGTACTTGAGGAACATCTTGGCATGTAAAAAGAGAGAGTGTGTATGCATGTGAGTGCGTGTGTGCTTGGTAGTGCGAGTTTGTGTGTGTGTGAGTGTGTGTGTGTGTGTGTGTGTGTGTGTGTGTGTGTGTGTGTGTGTGTGTGTGTGTGTGTAGAGGTATGATTGCAGCTGCCTGGATGTGTGTGTGGGGAGGGGTTATCTGTGTGTCTATTTGTCTGTGTCTGTCTGGATACTTATGTAAGTGTGGTTGAGTGCCCATGTGTGTGTGTGTGTGTGTGTGTGTGTGTGTGTGTGTGTGTGTGTGTGTGTGTGTGTGTGTGTGTGTGTGTGTGTGTGTGTGTGTGTGTGTGTGTGTGTGTGTGTGTGTGTGTGTGTGTGTGTGTGTGTGTCTGTGTGTGTGTGTGTGTGTGTGTGTGTGTGTGTGTGTGTGTGTGTGTGTGTGTGTGTGTGTGTGTGTATATGTAGTGCCTGTGCAGCAACTGCATTGTGTGAAGTAGTAGGTACGATACTAGAGTAGTGTATATGTAGCTGCAGTATTCCACTCAGAAACATTGTGATTGATAATATGATACCAATAATATGCTGTTCTATAAAACTTTATAATACTTCTGAATCGCCTTATATTACCGTCACACTATTGAGCAATGTGGGTCTGTCTAAACTGCACTGAAAGCAATATATTAATGTGCTTCACCAAAGTATTAGTTTAAGAGTGCGCACACTTATACAACCAGCTTATTGTACATACTTCTGTAAACATAGGCTCCGCTCCTGTACAAGCCCAGGCTAAACACCTCTACCTGCAAATGTCTATATCCTCCTTTTCCCCTCCTTTCTCAGTATCTCCTGACTTTTTTGAATCATTGCTTCCAAAAGAATGGTTGAAAAGAATTATGCATGGAAAATTGATATTGTTTGAAATGTCTGACAATTGCTTATAATTTTCTAAATAACTTTAATATGTCTAACTTTATTACTCCTGATTTTAACACTACAGTAAGAACTTGTTTTTTTTTTGTATTCAGTTATGTCCTATAATTATTGTAACTTGTATATGTCATTTGTAAATGCTATTTGTGAACTACCTTGGAGCTTTTCTCCCCGGGTCTCCGCTGAAAATGGGCTTCTTGCCCAGCCGTACACTACCCGGTTAACAAACGAAATAAATACACTTTTTATTTTTATATTCTTCCCCTAACAGATTTATTTTTTCAATCGAATTGTTAAGGTTATAGGTCACATTAAGGGTGGGAAAAGTTTTGAAATGATTTATTATGGTCTCATTTTTTTATGTCACAAAAACCTGACATTTTAACAGGGGTGTGTACACTTTTTATATCCACTGTAAGTACAGAATTTTAGTTTGTTTAAAGAGAACTGTTTCTATATATAATATGTAATAACACAATGCAAAATCAACCACTATTTAAAAATAAGCAGCAAAAACACCACTTGTTAACTGAAATGCTAAAATACACCTTACAGTTTGTTGGTGTATATATGTATCTTGTTTCTTTTGGCTTTTCCTGTTTAAGGGTTGCCACAGCGGATCACCTGTCCGCTATTGAGTGGCAGTGGAATTTTACGGTGTTGAGTTGCCAGCCTAGTGCCCAACCTTCAATAGAAGGCACACACACACAAGCACTCACTCACACTTAGGGCCAATTTAGAGTATCCAATCCACCTACAGCATGTCTTTGGGAGGAAACCAGAGCACCTGGAGAAAACCCATGTGACCACAGGGAGGACATGCAAACTCCGCACAGAAGGCACCCCAGCTGAGGATCGAACTGAAGAACTTCTTGCTGTGAGGCAGCAATGCTAACTGCAGCACCACCGTGGCCACCCTAAATGTTAAGTGGACACTAAATATAATATATCTTAAGAGGCGCAAGAAAAGAGAAAAGAATATCTCAATATGTGATCAACTGATTCAGTGCTAAGAAGGTATTAATTGGAAAAGAGTGGCTGGAGAAGAAAAGGGTGATGCAGAAGATATTCACTCTGTGCTACTGTTCTCCCACAGGTAAGCCAAGTTAAGTGTCAGAATTAACCAATGACATTATGCCACTGATCTGAGACACATGAACCAGTGTAGGTGAAAAAACTAAGGAAGACTATCAACTTTCCTCCACAAGTACAGACTGACTAGAAACTCTTTCTAACAGAAAAACAATAAAGCCAAATGACAGCAGTATCCTAATTAAAATGTAGCACTATATACAGTCTGAATCTCAGCTCAAGAAATAAATCTGGAAATCGTAGAGCATTTTAAAAGTGGTTAGTTGTAGTAGATGAAATCTTGAAGGAGGTAAATTCTAGGCTTCTACTATGAGTGGAAAAATGGCAGTTTGCAGAAGCACTAACTCCCCAAACTAAAATCCCTAGAAAAAAAGCTCCCCAAAACACTGTTGCGCACTGTAAAGGAAGAAGGGGCAAACACCAGAGAATGGCATTTAGCGTCTGAGTGATTCACCAACAATGCTTCTCAATGGATAGCTGGAGAATTGAGATTTGAGGAAATGAGGTTTGGGGAATTCAGGTTTGTTCAGTAGTAGTGTAGCCAAATTCTAATCGGGTCATGGAAGAAGGTACAGTATATACTACCAAAGTCTACAAGCATCTCTGTTAAATAGACTCAAACAATTCTGAAACAACATCTGATGACTAGACCTCCAATATCTAGATTAATGTTAAAGAATTTAAAAATAGGGCATGTGGCTAACAAAAGTACAAAGAATCTGAACTCCTACCCTAAGCTAATATTTTATTATCAGTGTTTACCTGAAAAAGCATTTTTTCTGAAAAACAGCTGAAGAATTCCAGGTCTTAATGCTAACATTTACCTACAAATTAGATAGCAATCATCTTTTCTTCAAATAATATTTTATGCCATTTCTTACACACTATACCTCAAACTCCCTAAGTATGTTGACAGTAATTGACAGATGTATGCACAAAGCTGAACTGATGACCAAAGGGGGGAAAACATAAACACAAGGAACTTGGAAATAGCAAGGTCCTTTCTATAGCAACTAAATCCATTATAACTTAGTTATTGTACCTGTTGTAAACAGGTTGTCTAAAGACTTTGTTAGACCTAGTAAATGCGTTGATTTAAGTGGCTCCTTAAATGAATAGTAGAACATCATTTGTGCTCCACTGACAAATATCAGTGCC